>NC_056731.1:753113935-753211435 GCF_019279795.1 Protopterus annectens
AAAGAAATCACCTTTTCAAACTCTTTATTCTCTTCTTCTGTTAACTTTTTTACTTTCCATGTTTTTTTCACTACCTTCTTTTTTATCTTTAAATATTTCTTGTACATATTGTACTACATTATTCATAATCTTTTCCTGAGTTCTCTCTGTTTCTCTTTTTACATTTTTATTTGTCTCATTACACTATCATCTTCCTTTACTAATCTGCCTAAGTAACTTGATACTGTTTCTATTTTTCCTTGTAAAATTTATATTTCCTTATATAACAATGTGACACCCCCTCTCTGGGACAGTAATCAAGGAGCCTGAATCCTCACCACTGTACCACTGAACATGGATGTTCACTTGGACCAAAAATAGATACACCCAGTATTTCCAAATACAGTTCTCTGCATCAAGAACAATTTCCCTTAAAAACACACAGGGAACACTCTCAGTCCAGAGACTGTTTTTTTCTCTCTCTCTCACTTTCTTTCTCTCCAGGTCTCCAGTAAAACCACCCACTGGCACAGCTCTAGAGCTGAGTCCTCAGCCAAATGTCCAAGCCAAGTCCACCACCCCTCTATCTCTCTGAAATCAGTGCTCTGTGTCCCTGCTTCAAGCAGCTGACACACACGCATTCTTTGAAGTTTGATTTTCAGACACACACACACACACACACACACACACACAAACACACACACCTGGGAAAGACTGGCACAGATTTACTAGCTATGCCCCTTCTTCCCAGATTATAAGTTAGTCACACTGCCACCGGACACTCCAAACATCACATAAACATGGTTCTTACAAGGGTACCCAATTATACTGAGTGAAATTAATATTAATACAAAATATACTGTTTTACCAATGTAATAAGGCTTTTAGGAGTGGCCACAGTCACCAAATAGATACAAGTGCTCTCAAAGTTTAAAATAGTCTCTAAGGGCAAGCCACAATGAAAAGTTTAAATATATTTAATAATAAAAGAACATGAACATATAGAATCTCTATTTATAATAAACACTATTCTTTCAGTCACAGGAAATATTATAATAACACAGATGAATAGAATCATACAGATACAGAAAAACAGTATTTAACTAATTTCACTATATTTTCCTGACTGACCTAAATAATTGCTATTCCCTGGTCATTTACTAGAGCAAGGCAAGATGAAGTAGATGAGGGGTCCATCTTTGTCAGGTTCCAAAAACTGACTGCTCCAAGATTTCAGTCTCATCTAGTATTAAAACATCATTTCTTGTCCTGGATTACAGAATGACATCACATAAACATGGTCATCTGACTTTGGTTCCCATACTAGCCCCCTTTACTAGAAACTGCCAGGATTTAGCACATATGTGTCAATAATACACACACACACACACACACACACACACACACACACACACACACACACACACATACACACACACCCACACACACAAAGGGCTTTGCTAAGTTCTGTTACAGCTTCTGTAAGTCATAAAACCATTTCAACACTTACACCCTTCCAGGGTAGCAATTACTTCCCTGCTAGAGACAATACAGCTGAATTTGTAGTCCTTGTTTTCCCAGACATGTTGTCTCTGGCTGCAATCAGAACTGTAAGATACAATATTTATGGCCTAAATTAAGTAATTTGACACTATTTTTCAAAGTTAGCTGGACTGAGATTAACCTCTTCTCTTCCAGTATGGTCTGTTACAATATTAATTTCAAGAGTTATAATACAGTCTGACATAAAGGTATATTTCATTGCTGTTCTGCAGGAAAAACTGTTGGTACATTTTAACACAAGCAGCTTTACAAATACATTTTTCAACAGAAGCATCTGTACCAATCAGTTTGATATACAAATGACATATAATTCTTTACAAAATTTCAGCTAGCTATGCTGGCATATGTTATACATCCACTGCCCTACTTCTCCTGGCACAGCTGGCAATACCTCACATTGTCTCAAACAATTCTTTCAGTTTTTCATGATTTCTTTCATGTATTTTTTTACTTGTTAAAGTACTTTCCATCATTATGTTCTAAGTCTTCCAATAGATCATTATACCCTCTTTTATGTTTTTTTTTTCTACTTTCTCGCATCATATTACCACTGTAAATATTTTTTATGTTTTTCCTTTAATATAATCCACTATTCAGACAATTTTTTTTATAAAATGTTCTCATAGTAATATTATCTTAACATAACTGCATTACTAATCTCTTTTCTTCTTCATTCCATGCTTTCTCGTTTATAATTTTTATTCCTTTGCCTATTTTTTATATTTCTTATTTTCCTTTATCTCTAGCCATATTGCAAAATGGTCAGAAAATCCTGTTTCAATTATCTCCCCTTCTCGTATAACTAAACCTTCTGATACTAAAAAAATAACATATTTCAGTTTTATTCATACCTCTTTTGTAAGTCCATGAATTTTTGTCCCAAAGTTTTAACGTACCACATTTTATAACCTCTAACATTTTTCTGATATCATTTCCTTTCTTTTTATGTTTGACTTCTAAATTACAATTAGTCTCCTGTTATTATAATTTCATTTTTATCACTGCATAGTTTTAAATCTGATGAAATAAGCATCCCCTCTCTTTATAATTAGTATAAGAATATAATATAATAATTCTATATAGTTGTTCTTTCAATTTTAAATTTACAATGTTTAGTCTTCCTATTTTTGCTAAAGTTGCATCTAATAGCTTTACTGTATTTCTACAGAATACAGCTATTATAGAACATCTCTCATTTCCCAAATTCTGGATTATCTTTCCTCCCCATAATTTCTCTGTTTGTAATCTTTCTTCATTTGTTAAAAATCTTGTGTCTTCTAATATAAGTACATCTACATCTACATCAACATGTACACCGCTCCAAAATTGCTATTCTTTTTACTTTATTCTTAATACTGTTCACATTTAAAAAAACACACTCTAAAGTTTTTATTTTCCCCTTTTTCTTAGATTAATAGTTTCATGAATTCATAGCTAATTACTAGGCTAGCTTTCTTAATAAGCCATTTTAAGCCTAACCAATTTCCTTCCAAAAGGTGAGAATAAAACATTGTACCTTGTGTTTGTGAGTCAAACACCTTAACCATGATACCCAGCCCTAATCCTTTACTTTATAAATTTGTTTTCATTCATCATCTTTTTTCTTTTGTACTTATCCCTTTAAATGTTCTTTTTCAGTCCTTTACCATTTTACCAAAAGGAATTTTTTCTTTTTTACTACCTCTCATTTCATGTCTTCTTTATCACTCATTTCAGAACCTTCTTGTATTTCATCTTTATTCTTTTTTTCTCCTCTATTTTTTCTTCTATTTCTACTACTTCTAAATGTTTTCTTTTTTTTCTTTTTATTTTTCCTTACTATTATTTTCATTTTTGCAATCTATCCATAAATGTCCAGTTTTGTTCATTTATAACAATTCAATTCATATTTTTGCATCAAGTTCCATTTCCCCACAATTATAACATTTTCTTTTGTCACTTACTTATCAAGTGTCCTTTTTTCCACAAAACATGTCTTTGGTTGTACCTAGTACTTTACCACCCCCTATTCCCCTTCACATTTATCATGGTTGGTACATGTATATTTTTTTTCGCTTTCTATTTTAATACAATATTACAAACCTAGCCACCAGTCCTTAAACCCCTTTTGTCATAAACTTTTGTAATCTCCCGTACTTCTTCACATAAAGCTTTCAGATGTCCTTCTATAGTTTCTCTTTCTACCTCTATTTGAAATTGTACATTAATCTTCTTTTTTGTTTCCCTGTTAAATGCTTTACCACAAAGATTCCATGGGTTACAAACTTTTTATTCTTCAAATTCTACAGGAAAATTTTCCATTGAAAAAACAGTCTCAAAAGAAAATGTCACAAAATGTCTTTCTTAATAAGAATAAATGCTCTTACCTCATGTGCGTTTACACCCAAAAGAGTTATTAAATTGTCCCACACTTCATACCTCTCCATTTCTTTGTCTTTTTTATTTTGAACCTTTTCACATGCTTCCATTTTTCATTTTCTTCAGCCTTCTTTTCTGTTACTCCAGCTTTACCTTCTTTTACTTTCTCTGCATATATTTTCTTTTCCATCTCACCACTATTCTTCAGGATTGTCTCTGCATCTTACTTCTGTATTTTCTCCATAATGTCCCCCAGGAAACTGCTCCTTCATTTTCTGGCTAAATCTATCCCATTACTTTAAGTAAATCACCCAGCAAGCCTCCCAACTGGAGGATTGTAATTATAAATCCATCATTTGCTGACTCATCTTCATGAAACAGGTTTCTTGCACACATTCTCCTGTCATGATATTTGCTTTCTACTTCATTTCTTTTACCACGCCATCATCTCATTCTCTCTCCATCTGCCTTTCTCATTCTCTGGGCCACCTCTGCATCTGGAATGGAAACAGGAAGTGCTCCTGCAAAATGTGTCCTGCTCACAACAATGATGAGAAGGGGAGTTCCCCTAGTAGTATATATACCACATTGGGCTCCCCCTGAAAAGAGGCAAACAGCCTAATGGGACTAACCTGGGCAAGAAAAAATGAAAATAAAAATAAAATAAATAAATTTGCTTACAGCTGAATGTTTGTCTGTTTGAGTGCAAGAGATATAGATACATATATATTATTAAATTTACTTTCTTTGAGTTCATGTGAACCTGGAGGCAATATATTTAGAGTACAAAGGTGTAGGACAGAGCTTTCACATCACAGGATAGAGTTTTCATATCATGGGATGCATGAGTTTTATTAACTGACTACTGATTGGAAACATAATGTGAGTAGAGGTATTGGCAGCAAGTTAAATGGACTCAAGCAAATAGTACTCAAGCTACTAAGCTAGTTCCAGTGTTTATGGCCACAGAGAGTGTTTCCATATATACTTGCCATCTCATATGTTGTTACTGTGTTGTTGGTTATGCCACATATCTGCTACAGCCCTGGTTAATGACACCTATACAGAATTCAATGAACATTGATGATGTGCATTGTAACATGGCACATGCTAAAACAGTCTACACAGCTTCATGTTCATTTGTGTTTAAGGCAAGACCTTCAGCCCTACTGTAGGTGGATATCCACCCAGGACGGTGACAGACAGTGACACTGTGTCATCTGATTGTGACAGAAACATTTGTGTCTCATCATCAGCTCCTGCATCACCTTGCTGTCCTGCCTCAACCTCCACAGGTGCCATAATAGCAGTTGCCTGGCCTGTGAATATACAGCATAAAGCAACCAGAGTGAAGAACATGATTATCTGAATTACAGCTATGCCCCTGTCACATGCATGGTAAGAGTATACACAGAATAAGTGGCATATAATCCCAGAATACCACTGCTAGCCATGCTGATGTGACTAAGTACCTCATGTTCCTATGACAAAACATAAACATTATATGCTGTGGTCAGCCTACAGTGTATATGTGTGCAGTGGTGCTGTAAACATATTTATTATTAACTTGGTGCATCATCCACTGTGAAACATGGAAGTTGATAAACCTGTAACTGGTTTCAGTTCTCCTGAGGTGATCACAGTACCATTATCCCCATGCAAAGACAGCATCAAAAACTCCCTATACTCTGTTAGCTAATGGATCCTGCTGGCTCACTCTA
Source organism: Protopterus annectens (assembly GCF_019279795.1). Lineage (NCBI taxonomy): Eukaryota > Metazoa > Chordata > Ceratodontiformes > Protopteridae > Protopterus > Protopterus annectens. The sequence goes on from NC_056731.1 coordinate 753,119,557, forward strand.
AGGCTGACTTCTCAGCTGCTATGGAACGTGCCTTTGCCTTGGCATGACAGACCATGTTGATAACATTCTTATAGTTACAGTGTATGATTCTACCAATAATCTACACAGATGTCATAGGCCACTGTTTGGCTGGTCTTGTAAAGACTGGGCACCACTTCTCTCCTGCTGTTGCCACCCATGAGTGCCTCCTGCAGGACTTCATTTTTGGCAGGACTAACATTTTCCACCATCTTCTTTCTGCCTCATCGTCTAGATTTGCTGACACACGTGAACATAACATACATAGTTATAGGCTGTATACTGCTTATGGTAATAGGATGACAGTTACAGACATACATGTTATACTATACTATACTATACTATACTATACTATAGTCACAGAGACATACATGAGAACACCTACAGCTGCTATACCTGCCTCATACAGACTCACATGCATTCACTGCAAGGTCCAACCTTTGTATTTTGACCTACGTGTATGTATTGGGAAAGGTAGTCTGTCTTCTTGCCAGATTTAAAGCGACATCTAAGGAAAAACAGGAGGAATAGTTATACAGTGCTACAGTGGAAGATACACATGTAGGCAAAGTATTTTTGTACCCAGCACCATACGCTCCCAAATACTGTGCACAAGGCATACCATCTCCATTAGGGCAGACAGGAATATATAGGCAAAGGTGGAGCTGATATTGTGAACCACCTCATTACTAAAGCAATCTGTGTACATATAGCAAACACAGGTAAACACATTCATATCTTTAACCTGATGTGCACTGTATTTCTGTTTGAAGGTGCACATTATTTGATAAATACATCTTATTGCACAACTTCAGATTACTGTACATCTTTAGAGCTTGCTATGATTTCAGAAACTGCTGCTATATTTGAAAACACTGCTAATTATAATATCAAAATCACTTCCAAAGTTTGCATGCACCATATCTCTCAACCTCTTAGAGTAAGAAATCTAGACAAAGCCAATAATAACAAAGCCATAAATAATGAGGGGACAAAGGCGCCAAAAATAAGGACAAGTTTTAAATATTGCTCTTACAAAATTAGAAAGTAGTTAGAATAACAGGTATTGCATTAGCATGAATTTTCTGAAGGGTATGAAGTCTGAAACTCAAATGTCTGTCATTATTTTTTGACTTACATCCTCAGTTGTTTGCCAATTATTTTACTATACTATCCACTATTTTATGAAAAATGGACCAAAAATATGAGGCAAAAATCTGGACAGTCTGTAAAAATCTGCACAGTTTGGAGGTATGTATGCAAGACAAAAAGGCAGCAAATTTTGTAATTTCATAACTTTATACCTCTGATCACATGGCATAGGCAAATGAGGCCAGATACCATGAATGTCTGTGAATCTGTTTAATTCACTGACATGACCCAAAATGCAACTAGGTGCACAGACAAGCATCTGATATCCCATGCTCATGAGCTTATGTAAGAGACCTCTGTATGTACATGGATCATACATATAAACATTGAAAAGCTGCTCTATCAGTGATTCATTTAATTATCCTGTTCATTCCATTCTTTCATATTCTTCCAGTTCACCGTCTACTTCTTCCCAACACCCCATTGCCATTCCTCATCAGCTAAAAACTCTTGCTTTAGTGCTGTCTCAGTCAGCCACACATCTGTCTAGCTACTCTACTAGATATCACTTTGGGATGATGTCATCATGTCTGTGCACTCACTTCTTTCAGAAATTTCTTAGCATTTTGCCTTTCAACCTATTTCCAGCTCCGTAAATCTGAAGGTCTCAAAAACTCTACCAACACTGCTCATCCCTCACCTTTATATTCAACTTCTCATTATGCACATTTATTTTTCCACAGGAGTGGAAACCTGGCATCATAATATCTTTACCCAATGTCCCAGACCTAGCCTACTGGACATTCACTTGACCAATACCTAACATCCCTCCATTGGACAAAATGCAGAAATCTTGTTACTAGCAAAATTGTCTAATATGCCCATCATTACCACATACTAAGCAACTTCACAGCATGGTTTTCAACATCCTTGCTGTTTAGCAAATCATTTCATATTTTCCAATATAGACAAAAAAACTACATACTATATCTATATTTGTTGAGCTAAAGTGAGCATTTCCCTTAACTGACTATTACTTCATCTGTCTCAGATTTCTGGAACAGACTCTGACAACAAACAGCTAAATTATTTCCAAAACATTTTAAACTGGTACCTTCATTTCTGTTTTCTCTGGAAGTTCAGTCTCTGGTGCCACCCTCTTAAAATCGGGTGTATCCCAGGGTTCAGTATCTGGCCTTATCCCTTTCTCTGTTTTCATAAATAATATTCCTGCATTTTTCCCTGCAGATAAAAAGTACACGTAACACTAATGACCTACTGCTGCTAAAACATGGAATAAACAGTTCAGAACTCCAAAAATATCCTAGAGAAATGATTATATGATTTACTTTTGGGTTTAATAAACATAAACTTTCTGTTAACTCTAAAACACTAAAACTATGATTTCCGTACCTTGATATGATTTGTTTGCTACTGCTTTACAACTTTATGACCCCCTAGTGAAACTCTATTGGTGCTGCTGCACATCTTAGCCTCTTCTGTAACTCTCTCTCATTTTACAGGCACATTTAACTTACTATTAGCAAAGTACTTCTTCAACATAAACCATCTCATAAATTAGCTAACTATGACACAGCTAATTCTTATGTCAGTTGTAAAGCACATTCTACTACCTGAACATGAGCATGTTCTACCTCTCCTTACTCTAAGCAATGGTCATAACACATTTGTACTCCAAAGACCCCAAAACAGGAACTGCCATTTTATAAATATATCTGATTAATGAACAACTTACTTTTTACTTTGAGTAATATTTTCCCCATATCCATGTGGGTAATGTTTACCTTTTTCCACTTTTCCACTTTCATTCAGAAGCTACTTAACATCAGTTTCTGCCAGCTCTGACTGTCATGGCTTCTTTTAAATCACCTCATTGCCCTTCTATGATCACAGCTACCTGGCTGTACAATTCTCCCCATTTCATGTAATAAAACTGCAAAGAATTTTCTAAACCTGCCTCAGCAGGCTGGACCTCTGAATTCAAAATCTCTCATGTTTCTCTTGTTCAGATATTATCTTTTTAATCCCTTTAATAAGCACATCCCAGTGCAATTGTTTTAGCGCTACTCTGCTCCAACATATTTGTCTTCATTTCCGGTTAATAATGCATGTTTTCCTTTTATTATTTCTTTCTTTTGTCCTTTCTCTTCATCCAGACTCAACTTACTGTCTTTATCAACATTTTGTGTCAAGACCCTATTAAGCTTGGTCAAATATTCCATCTTCTTATTTAAAGATTTGTATTTAAATTGACCATAGGTGTGGGTGTGTATGTGAGTGTGTGGTGTGGAAGAACAAGAGCGGCAGGGCTAACACCTGATGGTGTAAACCTTGGCTATACATGATTGCCATTGCTGAAGTGACACCCCGATCCATGTGTAAAAATGGGAAATGGGGTTGGGGATGGATGGATGGATTGTTCCATGTACTGTTGTAGTTTGTTGTGCACAGACATGTGTCAAGTGTTGATAACTAACATTATACTTGTCATTCTTTTACTGCATCCTGTCTATGCAATTACTTGTATCTATGAGTATTGTAACTGATTGGCTGCAGCCATTTGATTGTATAAATGTTACAATATCAATGCACTCACTATAATTTTAAATATAGTAAATAGCAAACACTTATATCATGTATAACTACTTTTTTATTCCATTTTGTTACATGACAAACTTGTGGACTGTGCAAGTAAAAAAAAACATCAATTTCAACATACTTAAATACAAAATTAAATAACCACACCAAAAAGAAACCAGCTTTTCCAGTTAAGAGTTCCACAATTTTAAAAAAGAAAGGATTATTTTTACTTTTATTAAGTGTGGTCATTAGACATTAATATTTCTTCCCCATTTTAGTTAGTATTTTTTTATTTTTATATTGTAATAAAAATTGTAAGGATGTTATCATTTAATCCATTTGCAGTTAGAATATTTAACTTAAGGATAAATGTCCTTCCCATTTTAGTAACTCCATTTTTTCTGATGTCTTTTAAGTCTCAAATCAACTTGATTTAATATTGTCCACATGAAATCCTTAATACATCTTTATGTGCATGCACTATTCACATGTTAAGCCACTGCAGTTCTTTAATTGTCTTTCTCATTTCCACAAAAGTGTTTCCAAATTGTTGTCTTTATTTTTTGTATATTTTGTTATATATATATTGTTTTCACAATGGCACAGAATACACTACACACCTATCTGACTACCACATGCCAGAAATTGTGTCTATTTTTGCACAACATTTTCTTTCAGTTTCAGAACTTTCTCATTAAATAGATACCTGTAGACATGACACTATTTTATTCTAAAAAAAAAAACAAAACCCAAATTGACTATTTTTGTTTGCCAGCCATTACTGGCAGAAACTTTTTCTAGGCTTGAATTTTGTTTGTGCTACCATGTTTCATAGAATTTGTAGCTCTACAGAAACTCACCCCATCATACAGTGCACAATTATTTCAATCTAGAAATCTAAAAATACTATAGAACAATACTTGATGAGGATTTCTTTTGCCAAAGTGGCCTTTGTATAGTGGGCAGTAAAATATGAAAAGGTGTCCAAAATTCTATAAGTTTCCTTATAAGGTGATTTGGAGTTATAGCTGTTTCCACCTTACCATGTAATATTATCTGCTTTTCCAGGATTTTGACCTTAAATAGAGCTAACTGGGCTACACTGGGGTATAGACCCATGGACAGACTTGACTACAAACTCCATAGCTTGCTGACTGAAGTCATGTTCTAATTTGTAATTCTTTTTGATTCTTAATCCATTATGATGTATAGCTTTTATTGCTTCTTTGGAATCATAACTCTTCATATAAAATAAGATCACATGACGATCCATGATTAGTAACAATTAATTTCATATCTGACTTACCTTTTAGATCAAGATTCAAAAACAAAACTGTATCTGGATCATACTAGGATGACAATTGGATTCCAAAATCATAATTAACAATATTTTTCACACTTTGCTCTTGCTTGATAAGTGACTCCTTTCTGTACATATAGCATCTGTTAAGTAAAAAAAAAACAAGATCATATGTATGGGCAAGTTCATTTTCAACTTCCTCTATGGAAAGTTGACAAATTATGGAACATAACCTGCTCCCATTTGTGTACCCTGAACTTGACAGAAGGAATTTTGACCTAAACAGAAATAATTATTTATAAGGCAAAAATACAATACATTAAATCAATACAAGTTATGCTCCATTCTGTTAACATGTTTTGCTACTCACTGCTTGGTTAAATTGATATTAATATTCATATATGTTAAAAATTCTCTGAAATCCACACACATTGTTTTCTATGGGACAGACCTTGTAATACCCTTTTTAAATCACTAGAGTAGTTTTAATTCTGATCGCAACTTCAAATACATATGGTAATAAAATAGTAAATTATATTTATGGTATCTGACCCTTGTAACAAATATCTCTACTTATTACCAAAAATTCATAAGAGTTTAGAAAACCCACCTGGCAGGCCGATTGTCTCTGGGAAGGGTTCACTTACTGAACTACTCTCCCAGTTTTTGACCAAATATCTAAAGCTTTTGTTAAAATGTGTGAGATCTTGAATACAGGATACCACAGAGTTTTTGCATATCATTCTTGACATGCAGTTAGAACCTGGTTGGTTACTATGTACTCTTGATGTAACAGCGTTATACACCAATATTCCCCATTGGGCGGGAATACAGGCTTTACAATATTGACTAGATAGATCTGAATTATATCCATCTGGGTTCAATACCTTCCTGGTTTGCCTAGCAGAATACTTACTCACTAAAAACATTTTCTACTATCATGGCAGATGCTTTTGGCAATTGCAAGGTACTACTATGGAGGCTTCTTTTGCCCCTATTTATGCTGATTTGTTTATGGCCTTTGTGGAAGAACAATTGATTTATGATTCTTCTCATTATATATATATATATATATATATATATATATATATATATATATATATATATATATATATATATATATATATATATAGCAGAGATTGACATATGGAGATGGCATCTTGTTGACTGCTGGATGGTTTGGAGGGCGGACTGTGATTATTTAATGGAATTTGTTGAGTACAGGGGGTATTCACTTCATGGTGAATTATCATATTCAACAAATCACATTTCTGGATGTTTTAGTCACCAGAAACAGTGGTAACACCTTGGACAGTCAAGTATATAGAAAATATCCACAGTATAATTCTTTACTACATGCAACCAGTTTCCATCCTCCTCATATTATCAAAAATATTCCAAAATCGCAGTTTCTCCATATGAGACAGATCTGTTCTAATCCAGATAGTTATGAATATTATAGACAAGATCTGATACAGTTCATCTCCAGTTTCAGGGGATGAAAGCACTCAATCTGTGTCTTTGTATGTTGGAAGAATAAAAACAGCTTGGACTGAAGAGTTTGGCTGACTGGTAGTGTTTCCTGTTGCTTCACAGTGTAAGTTGGAAGAATAAAAACAGCTTGGACTGAAGAGTTTGGCTGACTGAAAGTGTCTCCTACTACTTTACAGTGTATGTTTTGGATTTTATTTAGTTATATTTTACACTGTGTTTACTTTTGTTTTTTTTTTTTTTTTTTTTTATCTGATACACGTTTAAAACCAGTGGCTATAAACCAGGCACTATTCTGAGTGCAAGCAACTGGGCTTCAACCAAGGATAGGACAGAAATATTTATCTATCAGGATAAACATCTTGGGGCTATGAATATTCACTTCTTAACCACATATGGACGTAACACGAACATATTGATGGATAGTATTAATCAACATTGTAATATATTACTAGCTGATCACAAATTATCCAATATTCTTAAACCCAAATGTTTGTTTTTCTTTCGTAGACACTAGGCTTATATTTCAGCCACAATAAACACCGGCAGGTCGTAGACAGATACCAACAACAAACAATTCTGGGGCAGCCCTTTTATAGTTGCGTCCCATGTGGACATTGTGCACATTGCTCTAGTGTTAACAAATGTAAACAATTTTCCAGCAAAAACACAGCTATATTATTTGATATAAAATGTTTGGCTACTTACAATAATTGGGTTATTTATCTTGACACATGTTTTTGCTCAGTGTTCTACATAGGACAGACATCAACACCACTAAGATTACACATGAGTAAACATTTCAGTGATATTAGAAACAAAAGACAATGAGTGGGCTGGAGCCTAGATGGCCAACTGAGAGCAGTGAATTCTGAGAGCTCCATAAACTAGTATAATAACAGGAAAATTTTATTATTTTCAAGTTTAAAATTTCAGAAATCTATAGATAAACTACTAAACTACATAAATATCAATTTTGGTGGAGATATACGAACATCTTTCTATCAAGTAACTTGGAGATAAATTGAGTCACTAAATATGAACAACTCAAGTAATTCTCATTCAGATGCTGCTTTGAAAAAAGAACTGCAATTGATGACATCTACCTTACAGGAACTATCTTTGAAGATGGATGGCTTTAAAAAAATGACATAGAAAACCTCAAATTGAATTCTCAAAAACAGACTGATACTCTTAAGGAACTATTACAGCAACACCATACATAACATTGAAGGGAGAGTCAAAGAGGAAGAATTCCAAAAAGAATGTCTGCTTAAATAGAATACATGGTTGCTTAACAAAATAGATGACTTAGAAAACAGGGAAAGACAAACAACATAAGGATCTTTGGTCTGCCTGAAAGCACTGAAAGAGAATACATTACTTCATTCTTAACAACCTGGATTCCTGAATTTTTAGACTTGAAAGAGGGACTTTCATTTGGAATTGAAAGTGCGCATAGCGCACTGAGGAAACCTGCTTCTAACTCAACAAATACTCCATTTAGATCAATAGTTATAAAATTATTTTATTTCTAGACAAGGAACTAATATTAAAATCTGCTTGGAGAAAACCACCCTTAGCATACAATCAAAGCCTGATAAGGTTTGACAGAATACTAGTACAAAGGAAAAAAGTCTGGCCAATAATAAAACTGTTGAAGCAAAACAACATTAAAGCACAGCTGGCCTTTCCACCCAAGATAAAAATGCTTTTTGCCAATGAGATAAGAAACTTTAATGACTTAGAAGAAGCTACTATAGTCATCAAAACAACATTGTGTCTATCCCAGAAGAAATTGAATGGAATGCCCCTACTCTTAAAAGAATAAAAGAAACAAATCATTGGAATGATGCTAGAAAGAAGAAACAAAAAAGTGTCCCAAAAATAACTCTTACAATTACATCTCTCAAAGTATCAACTGATATGGTACATCACTTGTCATCTGTTTTTATTTTAAAAATGGAGGGTTTCTTAAACAACTGAGAACAGTAATGATTTATTCAGAATGTTCAAAGAGTCCAATAATTCTAAAAAACAAAGGCAGGTCAAGATGGGTTACTATTTACATTATACATAAGCCAAACAAAGCAACATATAATACAAACATAGAAGTTTCTATTCCCCTACTTGAACTCTATGAATACTTATCTTGTTAATTTTTCATTGATTTTACTTATAATAATTTAAGTAATTAATTAACTAATTCAACAAGGTACCATTCATCAGAGTTCAGACTCAAATGTAACAAATTAACATCATATATAACAGCAGTAACAGTAGCGTGTTTTGAAAAAAATGCTGTCATGGAGACTAATGCCTTCTTTAGTTAAAGTATGATTTAGAAATGTCATGTATATCCTGGTTAAATAATAGTAGCAAGCTCTTAGTACAAATGTCATCATTATTCTGTCTAGATATAGTTAATATCAATTATGGCAGGTATCACAGCTACAGGTGCTGTTTGATCAATCCTGATATGGTGTGCGTGGATGCAGCTGTGTCTGGCAGCTTGTACAAGTCATTATTATTCTGCCTAAACATAGTTAATATCAATTATGGCAGGTATCACAGCTACGAGTGTTGTTTGATCAGTCCTGATATAGTGTGCATGGATGCAGCCATGTCTGGCAGCTAGTACAAATGTCATAATTATTCTGTCTAAACATAGTTAATATCAATTATGGCAGGTATTATAACTTAGAGAGCTGTTTGATTAAGCCTGAGATTGTGTGTGTGGATGCAGCTGTGTCTGACAGCTATTGTATGTTGCCGTTTTCGTCTCTGGGAAGCTGTAGGTTGTGTTTGTGATCGAGCTTTACTGATGCTTGTGTATTAGGAAGAATCATTTGGTGTTTTAGTCTGGATCCAGGGGAAGTGGGTGAACAAAACTGTGATTTTGGGATATTTTGTCAGAGAATAGTTTGTTTATACATCTGCTGAGTGAGAGGAGGGAAAGCTGGAAGAATGTGTTATCTCTTTTTGTGGCAGCATGTTGTTTTTTTTTTTTTTTTATCTGTTTGTTCTCCATTCTTTTCCTGGCTGCTGCCTTGCTGAAAGGGAGGGAATTTAGGCTTGAAGTTGCAGTCAAGTGAAGCTTTGCTTCAGGTGTATTGTGAGCCTCTGGTATGCAGTACACAGACACACTATCAGAAACAGATGCACCCAGGTTGCTATGATAATGGAGGCAGAGTGACAATAATGCTTAATGGCTCTGAGGAGCCTCCGAGATGATTCTTGGCAATGAAGTTTTTGTTTTTTTAAAAAATATATATATATATATATATATATATATATATATATATATATATATATATATATATATATATATATATATATATATATATATAAAATAAAGGGCCTGTTTGAAACCACATGTACACATATTGATGGTCACCCAACACATTTCGTTTAGCTCATTAAGTTGATTCTTGATTAAAAAAATAAATAAATAATAAGCACAATTTATATTAAAAATGTATTTTGGTGCAAACACATTAAGGATTTACATAAGTGTGGAAGTCTGAGTTATTGTGAATGACTAAGAGCATTTGGTCTTGTGCAATACCCTTTGTAGTGTTCTGGGAGTTGAGCTTGCTCGGACATGTTGGGCATATGGGGATAGCTGATTCTAGGGGTGTTTGGGGTTGCTGGGAAGTGCTAGAGAGTCATCAGATTTCCTTCTTGGAAATATCCATGGGAATGGAAGGTGTGGTGAGTGGTTCACTGGCAGAGTGGCCACTGCATGGAACAGGCTTGTAAAATGGAACAGGAGAAATATTGGTTTGGATATTTTAAGAACAGCCTGGAAAAACACCACATGAACTAGTGAATGGTATTCTAGAAAAACTGGATGGGCATTGTTGCCTGAGCTTGAAGTACTGATATGTGTGTATGTAAGGATAACAAATAAGAAACTAGATGGGTCTCATAATTTAAAGTTTATGGACTGTATTAACATGCTTGGAAGGAGCTAATAATAAGAATAAGCATTACAGCTTGTGGTCTCTCAAATAACTAAGCAACAGCCAAAAAAAAAAAAAAAAACACACACAATAGTTATATAATGTATGATTTTAGTAAATCTAGACATAAAATATATAATCGTTATATGAGATGAAACAGTCTGCTGAATTTAGATATTAAAGACAGGATTTAATAACATGGGCTTGTGGATAATAGCACTGCTGTCTTAACTTGTCATAAATGACATACACTACATTGAACATCAAGGGGAAGCATGATGATTTTCTTATAGAAGTAAATATGCATAACAAGTCAAGTAATCGCTTTAACAAACAATAGAGACCTGAACTTGAAATGTCACAGAATGTAACAATCATATTCTGAACAAATATTATTAAATTGACAATAGACAGTTTAATAACATGGGCTTGTATATAATAGCACTACTGTTTTAACTTGTCAAAAATGACATACACTATATTGAACATCAAGTGGAAGCATGATGATTTTCTCATATAAGTAAATGTACATAATAAGTCATATAATTGCTTTAACTTGAATTGTGGTTTTGTAACCCATCTTGACCATACATAATACTTAAGCTGTTACCAAGGTAACTAATGTTTTATACATGACATCAAATTCACAAAGTTGTTCAAGGGAAACAATAGAAGCCTGAACTAGGAATGTCACAGAATGTAATAATCACATTCTGAACAAATAGTATTAAATTGACAATAATCACTCAGTTTAACCTTTGCTGATTATACAAAACAGGGTACTTTTCCGTTAAACCCCTACCAGTTCACACTGCTGTATTGTGACGGTGTTTCTGTACCGGACACAAGTGTCAGGGTGAGACGTACATGTGTGCAAGTGACAAACAAGTTTCTATCTAACGGAAAAGAATGTAAGTCACAGATTTGTGCATTCATGAAGGCAGGTTTGATGTGTATTGCCAGTGCCACACATCAAGGAGCCATTAAACCCCTACCAGTTTGCGGTGTGTTTTTTTGCCGGAATTTTAGTAGCGGCACAACTGTTAGGGTGAGAAGTACATGCGTGCAACTGACAAACAACTTTCCATGTAATAGAAAAATATGTAAGTCACAGATTTGTGCATTCATGAAGGGAGGTTTGATGTGTATTGGCATACATCAAGGAGACAGACAACAGATGTAGCACACTACTGTTGGAAAGACAGTCACACAGTTGAAAGTATTCCATTTTTGCAAGTCGTATTTCACTGGCAGCTTATAAATACTTCACCAGAGTACACCAACTGCCCTTCTAAGTTTTGAAAAAACCATAAAGGATATCAGAAGACTGCAGCAGCTACTACGATTCCCATCAGAAATGCCACCTTACAATTCAGTGCGGCACTGTGAGGAGAGATGCTTCCGATTCCTGTGGCAGGTACTGCTACATTTGTTTTGGGCAAATTGGACATCTGTAAGGATCACTTGATGAGGAAAGCTGTTCATATCCCACAAATTCCACTTCTTGAATAATTTACTCTTCTCAACCAGAATCACTGAAAAGCTTTGAAACATTTATCTTTGTTGCAGCATGAGCTACAGCCCGCCACAACTGAAAGGAAGCAAGTTAGGTGCAATCCTTTAGAAGACAGGATGCAGCTCAAAGAAAAAAACTATTCTGCTTCAAAGTACTACAGTGAAAATGGTTGTCCTTACAACATTTCCACAGTACTTAATGCTATGTATGTCTTCCAGCAGAATGTGACCACTGCTCATTTTGTTTTCATTCTTATGGCGGAGCAAACTGGTAGGGTTTTAACGGAAAAGTACCATAAATATAACGTTGCCATTTAAATCTAAAAACTTTCAGTATATGCCATAAAATGGCAATTTATGAACATGGAAAGGGAACTTGTAATCATTAATCACAATAAGTGAATTTGTTGTTTTCAACCTATAATTTCACTCATTTGATAATAAGAAATGACAGATATGAAAATCCTTATGTGTGAGAAATGGGGGGGGGGGTGCACTGATAATTAAAATGCACTAACTTTCATCAATGTTCACATAAAACAAATGTGATGCTTTAAGTATGTTAGCAACAAAGTGATTACTTAAATGCTAGAAAACATTGAAATATAACTTCTGATATATCCAGTAAAATACATTGTATCATAAAGATTAGGTATAAATATTATTACCATCTATTTATATTAAGTAATAAGTTTTGAAATACTTCATCAATAAGGGTGAATATGTTAAATAACTGTATGCTATAATCTTTTACTGAGGTTTTATATATGATACATCCTACTTTACTATGATTGAATTGCTTGTCATCTATCTTTCATATAAATATTAATTGCTTATACAATAAGTAGACATTTATATTATATTAGAATTCTGCCTAATCTACAATAGTACTATATATGTTCAAAATAATATAAATATTGCTTATTCCTATTACAAATATCCTCCATATGATAATTCAATTTATGGAGCTCAGATGGTCTGGATTGTCAAGGTATGAGTGATAATCTGATGGACTTAGGGTTATCCATCAGATTAGGAATGATTTTCATTCCATGGCTAGTGTGGATCTTAGTTTTGTTAACATTTATTAATTTAAATTTGTTATTTCACAAAAACATTTTTAGTATGCCTGACCAAAGCATTACTTTACTGGTAAACACTCAAAGCATAAAACAGATAATTTCCTTTAAAAGATCAAACGTATGCTTTATAGTTATCAGAGGAAAATGTTTAATAGTCACAATACAACAAAAAATACGTAGTCTAAATAACCTAAGATGGATTTAACTTTATTATCTTTAAATACCAATGGCTTAAACAATTCTAGCAACAGATCAAATCTACTGAAATATTTAAAGCTGAACAAAGCACAAATTGTCTTCCTTCAAAAAACTAATTTCAAAACCAATGACAATTACAAATGGAATCCTAAGGAATATATGATATTGGCGCAATCCACTTATAAGACAAAGACAAAAGGGTTAGCAATTTTATGGAAAACAAATGTGATTAGCCCAGAAATCATTTCTAAGTATGAAGATAAAGAAGGCCTTATGGCATTAGTAATAGTTAAATAGAATAACAGAATGTGGACCCTAGCCAAGCTATACTGGTTCCCAGGCATTGGAACAGGAACTGTTAAAAAACACTTGGATTTCATTTCGAATAATTATAAAGCTAACTTAATATTAGGAGGAGATTCAAACTGTACATTTGATATTTCTGAAACTACAAATAAAAGACTGCCACGTACATCTGCTGTATCAAAAACTTTAAACAAGTGGGTAGAATAATTTCATCTGGTAGATACTTTCAAATTTAAAGAAGATAAATCTGTTGTTTTCCCATCACAATCACAGATTTGGTATCCAAACTAGAATAGATAAAATATTTGCTGCCCATGACTTACACTCTAAAATCATTCATTTATCAATCACTCCCTGCCCCTTTTCAGACCACACTTCATTGATAGTAAAACTTCAAAATGGGTACAAACCATTAATCTTTAACTCCAGAATTCCAGCATATATAACTAAAATTAAAGAGTTCAAACCCTGGTTATTATCTGAATTATAGTTCTACTTAGATATAAATTACACCACAGAGATAAATAAAATAATGATATGGGATTCATTAAAAACTTACATATATGGCAAAACCCTAACTTGTTATAAAAAAAATCAGAGAATGGGATTCCGAATTATTAGATCTACAATCCAAATTTTGTCAGCAAAAGCTGAAAAAAATCAAAATCATTTGGAGATGAAAAAGAAAGTAGAAGTATTAAACAATAAATACAACAAAATTCTAACACATAAACCTAGTTTAGCTTTAGAAAAACTAAAAATTAATACCTTGGCCACTTCTCCCAAATAGGGTCCCTATCAGCAGACCGAAGACGCATGTTTTCGAATGCATCTTGGTCAAACTGACAAACCGAAACTGCAAAATATCGAAGTGGCATGTAAGCAAATTCTTTCCCTGGGAAAGAATTTGCTTGGCTGCTTCAATACTTTGCCACTTTTGCCACTGTAGTGTGGTCTCAAAGTTGGTATATTTAAGTAGGTGGTGTGGGGACGAACCCCCCCCCCCCACTTAATCTCATGTTTTAATCTGCTCTTGTTTTTTTTTTTTTTTTTGGAACAGTGATTTTTTTTTCTCTTGGAAAAAAATCGCTGTTCTGACAGTTCGGTTTTGTAAGCTTTCACTTACATGGGGATGATTAATCACTGTTCGCTAACCTAAGTGTTCAGTTATCTAATATAGACCCCCCCAAATTTCTACATAATTTATCCGCACAAATTAAAATACAATCAAACACTAATAACATTAAAAGTATCTTCCATGAAAAGAAAGGGAAAAATGTCTGGGATATAGGTGACATTCTTGATGCCTATAGAAATCACTATGTGCAACATTTACAAAAAGAAAATATACATATTGATCTATTAAATCTAGACGAAAAATGTTCTAATATAAAAAAAATACCAGACAAATTAAAACTAGATCTGCAAGCACCCATATACTACAAAGAAATTACAGATGCAATTAAAGAGGGAAAAATAATAAAGCTCCAGTTATAGATGACATAATTATGGAAATATATAAACTTTTTCCTTCAAGTATACTATCCCACTTCCATAAAACTCTGTTGAAAATTCAGTCACAAGCTTTACTACCACCCTGTTGGAGATATTCCTTAATCACACCAATCCTAAAGGAAAACAAATCCCCAAACCTCGGTACCTCATATAGACCTATATCATTATTAAATAATGACTATAAGATATTTATCACAATATTAACTAACAGAATGAAAATACCAGTATCCAAAACAATAAATAATGATCAAACTGGATTTATATATCATAGACACACACATGACAATATTAAAAGGATAATTTCTCTTATAGATTATGTTAATAAAGAAAATAAAGAAACACTCATAATTGGCTTAGAAATAGAGAAAGCCTTTGATTCCCTAAATTGGGACTATTTATTCAAAATCCTAATGTTAATTGAATTTCCTGCATCCTTTTTTCATCTCTTAAAGAATATATATACAAATAATTTAGCATATGTCAAGTTAGGTCCTTTTACCTCTGAATCTATACATATAACAAAAGGCACTAAACAAGAATTTCCCATGTTACGGATTCTATTTGCTCTGACTATTGAAATATTGGCAGATTAAATTCGTAAAAATCTAAAAATCAAAGGAATAGATGTTTATGAGCAATACAGTTCTAAAGTAATGCTATTTGATGATGACATTACTAACATCATCTAATACAAAAAAGACATTAGAAGAATTAGATATATTAATTGAGAAATGTCACATGACTTCAGGACTCCATTTCAATAAATCAAAATCAAAATGTTTATTTTTAAATAGAAAAAAGAACAGCAGACTAAGGGGAATCACATCATAGGGAAACACGAATCTACCTTAAAATATCTAGGAATTGAGTTATGCAAGGATAATAATGAATTAGTCTCAAAAAACTACAATAATATCATCAAAACAATTAAAATCTCTGTGGAAAAATGGAACAAAATAATATTAACATTTGAAGATAGACTGTTAATAAATATGGTTTTATTGCCCAAGATCCTATATGTAGCCTTGGCAATACAACTGTTAACAGAAAGGAATATACTTAAAGAAATAAATTCATGCCTAATAAAATGTTTATGGTTTAAACAAAAGAAACAGAATAGCTTTAATACATCATATCAGACCATGGAAACAGGGAGGATTACACTTTCCTGATATAGAAACATATATAAAAGCATCAATATCTAAAACAATCTCAGACTGGATAAGTCCAAATTACTCTGCAAATTGGAAATAATTTCTAACTGCAATATCAATAAATGAACTTGATTTACAAAATAAATTTCAAATAACAGATAAAAACAATATGCCATGGGACATATGTATTACTTTGCAATATAACATAATTAAACCCACTAGAACTCTTATGATTAATTATTACACTGACTCATTTAGGAAAATTATTAATGCAAATATAGATTTAAAAATCTGGTTTGCTCTTTTAACACCATTTATAGTCACAAAGAACTTTCCACATATATAGAGGAATTACTAATTTCTGGGAACAGAAAGGATTAGTTTGTTGGCTCCAATGTATCAAAGAACTAAAAGTTTTAGATATGCAAGCAATAAAAACAACATACAAAATTCCACAACTGGACTGGCTAACTTTACAGAGTATTCTGTCATATTCGCAAGCTTTAAGTAGAATAATTAATAATTTTTCATTTAAAGAAATACCTAAATTTACGAAATACATATATGAAATCATATATAATGACTTTGACATGGGAAACAGTATTTAAAAATGTTATAAAGTATAGATAAACTATAAAACAACACCCAAAACCTCATATTTGAAATATATAACAAAAGGACATTCAATACAATTAACTGAAGATATTAAAACAAATATCTTATTATCGATAAAATAGGGTCTATATTATCGGAAGGAAAGTTTCAAACTCCGACTACCATATGGTCGACACCATATGGTCGAAGTTTGAAAATTTCGAATCCAAAAAAAAACTGAGACAGGCAAACTGTCATAAAGTGTTTTATGCAGGGGGGCAAGCACCCCTGTTCCCCCCACCCCCCACTACTTAAATATACCAACTCTGAGATTGCACTACATTGAAATAAAGGGAAGAATTCCCTACTGTGATCTCTGTTCATTCTTGTGATATTTCCCGTATTCGCACATTTGGTGTAACCCAAATGGTTTTCGCTCAGAGCGGACTTCGCTGTACTGATATAGACCCGATAAAATATACATTCTTTACACAATACTGGAAAGTTTTTAATTGTAAATCCTTGCACAGAGCATTCATAACCCCAGACAGAATCAATAAAATTATTTCTTCCATACAAAGAATATGTTGGTGATTTGAGCAAGTGCACAATGCAGATTGGAACCACATTTTCTTTGATTGTGTTAAAACTAAGCCATTTTGGAATGGTATTAATAACTTACTGCAAGCTTTATTTAATGAATCATTTTATTTAACTAGAGCTCTTGTATTATTAAGGGTCAGATTCACGATGGCTTACACGGAGTCTAAGAGTAGAGTAAGAGTCCATGCAGCCATCATGTCCGACAAGCGATCCAGAAACAGCCTGCAGGGCCGTGCAAGAGAGCTCCTAAAACGTCTCTTACACGGATAGGGCTGGGATATGCAAATTACCTCAATTGCAGGCAAAAGGCATGCAAATGAGGTAGATTTGTGATTCAGGAAACCCGAACCTGTCCGAGTAAGAGCAGTGTTATTTGCAGAAATGTACTCTGTTGACAACTGAGTACCGTTCTGCAAATAGCATAACGGAGCCGTGACAGCTCCAAATAAAGGTTGCATCCAGTGCAGGAAGCATGCCAATGGCCAAATATACAGCCATTGGCAATGTTTCCCGATGCAATATAAAAAAATTATAATTTTTTTTCTCCGATTTCCGATGTTTAAGCGTAGCGCAGCGCCGCACAAACCGTTGGCACTCTAAAAACCAGAAAAATAAAAATTAAAACCCACAAATGTGGATCTTATTTTAATTGTTAATGTACAATGCAAGGGAATGGCAGGCTGAAGACAACATGGCCACTGAGTAGAGGTTGCTAAGGGGGGAAGCTCAGTCTAAGAGATGTAACCAAGCATTAGTAGGCAATCTTATGCAAAGGAGGGTTAGGATAGTGAATCGCAAGTTTACATAGCAAATGAACACAGTCAGTGGAGTGTAGGAGTAGGATAAGGGGAGTAACACAGTAGAAGATAGGTGACATCACAAATGGGGTATGTATGAAAGAAGTGAAGCTCATTGGAGCAGAGTGGCATGTGTCAGCTGTCATTTACACATCATGGAAAGAGGTGTGTCAACAGGTAGGCTAGGTAAAGGCAAGAAATGGAAGGTGTATGCCGTGGATAACACCAAAGTTTCTTGCTGAGCGGGTATGCACGCGTGTGCGCACCTGTAAACCCGAGTAAGACAGAGTGCACACATGTAAGCGTGATTGCGCACGTTTAAGCTGGAGTAAGCATTTATAAAGCTGTTTAAAGAGTTGTAAGCGCATTTGCGCTGGTGTGCATGCGTTTTAACCTGAATAAGCAAGTTTTAGTCTGTGTAAGCATGTATGCATGCATGTGAGCTGCTGTGAGCATGTTTGCACTTGTGTGCACAGTGCTGCCCCCCGAGGAAACAGAAAGGAAAAAGGAAGCACAACAAATAGTAGGAAGCTACTAGGGAGTACTAGCAGAGCTAGCAGGTGAAAACAATCAGAATCAGGCAATTACACAGGCAGTACACTAGCCCAGCCTAGCACTAACTCTGCAAACAACAGTCCATTATGTTTCTCACAACAGACACTGCAGTAAGCTAATAGATGTGAAAACTGAAAAAGCTTTACTGAGACAAAGAAATGTTAGGGGCTGCCATTGCTGTTATAAGGCGACATATGCAACATGCTGAGGATGGTGACAATGGAAATGCTGCTGGACAACCCACAGTGAGGAGACAGAGAAGAGTGTACAGGCCCAGGGTAACCTACCAGGGGCTACATGAGCTGGAGATAGTGGAGCGCTATAGACTGGACAGAGACCTCCTGCAGCAAATTGTTGAGCTGTGCAGGCCACGCCTCACACACAGAACCAACAGAGGGGAACCCATCCCAGTGGAAACCAAGGTATGTGTTGGCCTAAGAATATTAGCAACAGGTACCTTCCAGAGACCAACCGGTGATATGATGGGGATATCACAGGCATCAGCATTCAGGGTACTGCACCAGTTCCTGGATGCCATGTCAGCACATGTTGATGATCATGTATATTTCCCCAATTCCCGTGAGGTATTGGCCAGCAATATGTGTCTCTTCCAGCAAATAGCGGAATACCCTGAGGTAGTGGGTGCAATAGACTGCATGCACATATGCATCAAAGCACCAGCCGGCGAGCGGGGTGGGGTCTACTGCAACTGCAAGGGCTTCCCCTCTATCAACTGCCAGGTCATGTGTGATGCCCAGGGCATAATACTGAATGTGTGTGCTGGCTGCCCTGGAATCTACCATGATTCCCATATCTGGTATCTGATGCAGCTGTACCAGACATTTGCCAACGGGGACATCCCACATGGTCACCAAGTGGGGGATGCTGGCTATGCACTGGAGCCATGGCTGATGACACCCATCAGAAATGCACACACACCTGAACAGGAATGCCATAATGAGGCACACGCACAAACACATAATGTAATCAAGCGTGTGTTTGGGCTGCTTAAGTCATGGTTCCGGTGCCTGGACACATCTGGTTGAGCCTTGCAGTACTCACCAACTACATGTACCCAAATTGTCATGGTATGTGCTGTGCTACATAATATGATCCTGCGAAAACAGCTGCAGCAGGACCAGCATAGGCCTGAGCCAAACAGCCCCCCCCCACCCTTGCCAAGGCCATCACAGGCAGAGCGTGACTCGGAGGAGGAACAACCTGAGTCTGCCCCAGTAGGCAGAAGGAGGCGTGCCCAGTATGCTTTTGCCTTGGCAAAGAGGCAACACATAGCACATACACTGGCTCAGTAGGAACTCTGGAAATGATACCTCTCTCTGACTTGCACATATAGTAAAAGGGATGCCTAAGTTGACACTACCTGCTTTCAAACATGTACAGGGAGTGTAGTATGTGCATCCGACATAGGCAACCCTGCAGCACGACCTGAGGCATGATTACCATGTGTTAAGCAATATAAAGCAGTGCTAAATAGCATTTACCATGCAAACAAAATCGCACACACCAACTAGCACAACTGTGGTCAATATTGAGTAATATCGGGCAACGTCCAGCAATGTTGGTGAATATTGAGCAATGTCGGACAAGCCTGGTCTAAGTAGGGCATAGCTGAACAAAAGCCAACATGCTCATATTTGCTTAACTGGCCCTTAAGCAGTCTGGTCTGCTCAGTATGAAAATATAAAGCAGTGATGGGCCTCGAACCCAGGATACTGTACACTATAGTTAAAGTACTGAACCACTAAACCATGACAGTATTGCAGTGGTCAGCCTGTATGAAGGAATGTTGATAAGTGTATGCAAAGTATCTCATGGAAACCCTGCAGGCACAGCATAATCCCTGTCGAGTTATGACACAAAGGTGAGTCCTGCAGTAAGAACAGAACCTGACTTCCAACACACACAGTATAAATGTTAATATTGGTCATGTTCACACACATCAACAAATGTAGTGGACCTCAGATAGCAACATACTGAAAGGTCACACTGGGCATGCTCACACACTTGAATAAATGAGACAAATGTCAGGCAACAAAACACTGAAAGCCTGAACTGGGCATGCTCACACACTTAGGCCATGTCTGAGTACAGCAGTGGGCCACACATATCTGGCAGTTGCATGTGTTAACCCAGGAACCTCTCACTATCCAGAAATCTGCCCTGTGCACACAGTTATATGACAACAGACACATATATAATATAGTGGAACCCTGTCATAATCAAATATGTTCTGCAGATACCTAAGTTGTTCATAGAAACTGGGAAAGCAAAGACGATAAAGACCTGCAAACAGTATCAGCAATAAACATTGTGCATTCCAAACATTAGCATAGGTTCAGAGGTTGATACTAGGCTATCTGCCCTAGGGCATGTACAAGCCTAGCCAGAGTGTGTTTGGCATTCGCAACCTGTCAGATTACTACACTGGGCGTGTGAATAGTAGGTCACACAAGATAGCCCATGTACGTTTAGGCTAGTGTGCCTCTGTCTAGCAGGGACACAGAAGATATCCCAGGGGTAAACATACGATCACCCATACAGTTGTCAAAATGTCTCCTGTAGGTGGTCAGTGGGTGGCTCTGCCTATGTGAAACTGGGATTACAATCCAGAGTGAGTGGAGCCTCTGGGATAAGAATCTGTCCCTCCAGCATGTCCTATGTCTGTGCTGATGTATATGTCCCTGGAGTGTGTAGCTCCAAGGGTGTTGGATATCCTGAGGTGGAGCATGTCCAGTAATTCTGGGTTGGGTATATCTGTAAACAACGGGCACACATCATATCCGAGTAGGTGGTAAGCGACTGAGTAGAGCTGGAGTTACTGCATCTGAACTGTGCAAGGCATCTGTGTGAGTCCATATATTTGCTTGGTGAGGAACTTCTGTGGCCAGTACAGTTGCTGCAGGTGTCGGGTAAGGTACACCCCAAATGTGATATTGTAACCAAGCATGGTTGTGATGAGTATAGGGGCACAATGACCTCACTCGATCTAGATGTGAAACCATATGGGATAAGGTGGCCTATATAGAAGGTCTGTCCAACCACTTTGGCAACGTGATTGTCAAAGGTGACAGTACGAACAAGTCATGTCCCCAACTCCTAATAACTCCTACCATATGTAATGGAGTACTACCTATGTGGTAATGTGTGAGCATGTTGTTATTCCCAAAGGGGATGACTATGCAACTAATGGCATTTAGCTGTAGGCCATGGCTCAGGCACCAGTCATCCATCTCTGTGAGACCCTGTTTGAGTATGCATGTATCAGCTGGAGAGTTGATTATGGCACCCAGTTTGCAGTCAAGTGCGAACATGGTCAGCCATATTCCCCCTGTGGTAGCCTGTACATCAGACAAATATATACTGAACAAGAGAGGTCCCAGGACCGAACCGTGTGGGATGCCACGTGTAACTGGTGTATAGTCAGACATGGCACCTGCAAGTCTGACCATGTGGGTGCTATCCCTGATCCAGGTAGCAATCCATCGTGTGAGATATGTGTCCATATCGACGATGGTGAGCCTATGCGTAATGGCCCAGTGGGTTATTGTGTTGAAGGGTTTTGCAAGGTTCAGGTAGGCTGTGTGGACAACCATCCCTATGTTGATGGACCTGTTAACCGTTTAAAGAATACAAACAGGTTCAAGAGGCAAGATCTGCCCACAACAACACTGAAATGTGTAGGACACAGTGTCTGTAGGTTCCTGATGTCTATGTGTATGAGTCCCATGACAATACGCTCCATAGCTTTTCAGAACAGGCTAGTTAGGCTTATAGGGCAATATTGTCTGTGGTCCATTGTGTCACCAACTCTGTGGAGTGGGACCACTGTTGCTGTATGCCATTCCTTGGGTACATGTCCTGTAGTAATTCTGATATTGAACAGTGATGTAATGTGAGGGTTACGTCTGTCATGAAGCTCGTGTAAGATGCAAGCCGGGACACCATCTGGTCCCATTGATGCTATGATGTACGCTTTGGGGAGGGCAGCACTCACCTGTTACTGTGTGATGTTAGGGAGGTTACACTCTGTTGGGATGGATAGTTGCTCCTTAGGGGGGATGGGGGGAGACATCTGCACTGAACGTTTTTGCCAGGATGTTGGCAATGCCAGTGGGTTCAAGGTAAGTTTAGTCAGTATGCAGTAACTCACAGCATATCAGTGAGTGTCCACCCAGGTTCCTGACATAACTGAAGAAGGCCGTGTGATAGTCCTACGTGTTTGGTGCAATAGTCTGGTAGAAGCAGCCCTTAGAAAAGTTCATGAGTGATCATAGCTGTCTGCTAGCACAGATCACAGATGTCTTCCCCGTCTGGGATTGTGCTCTATCATGTAGTACCTTCCTCCTGATGTTGTACAGCTTATTAATGGCTGGGGCCTACCAGACAGGTCCCCTGCCATTGTAGGAGTGAGTCCTGTTGTTATTTGAAAGGTTCCTAGAGTTCATAAACTCAAATTCCATGGAACAACTAGTCACCATCCCCACAAGAGGAGAAAACATACTAGATCTCATCATCACGAACATTGTGTCACAATGTTCAACACTGTAAGTATACCCCTCACTGGTTAGATCAGACCATAAACTAATCTCACTGGAAGTCCACACCCCCCCCCCCACCTGAGATAAAAAAGACCACAGTGAAGAACTTCTCAAAAGCCGACTTCACACTTCTAAAAACTGGTGTGGTCTCCTTTAAGGCCCCCCGAGCCTGTGGAAACCATTACTCAAGTCGCTGAATCACTTACAAATGCCTTCTACCAGCACCTACAGGACTGCATGGATCAGGCAATCCCAAACAAAACAAAGACTCTTTGTACCAAAGGCAAGCATCCAGTCTGGTGGACTCCAGCCATAAACAGACTCTACAACAAAAGGAGGAAGCTACTACAAGATAGAGCAAAATCCTTAAAAGGGAAAACACCTTTGATCATTATAAGTAAAAAACTAAGAGCTCTCATAAAATCATCCAAGGCAAATTTTGAGAGAAAAGTCGCTAAGGACTCAAAAGACAATCATAAGGCCTTCTTTAGCTATGTTAGAAACCTGGGGGGAAACTCCCAGATATGCTCAGAATTAGTTCAAAGTGATGTAAAAATTACTGAACCTATAGACATTGCCAACATACTGGCTGACAGGTTCAGTGCAAACTTCAACCCCCCTCCCCCCCAAAAGGTGAGATATCTATACCAGAGGATTGTAACCCCCCAAACATCTCAAACGCTCAGGTGAGAACTGCTCTCTCCAAGGCAAAAAACACAGCATCCATGGGACCAGATGGTGTCCCCGGTTGTGTGCTCCACGAACTCAGTGAGGAATTAAACCCACAATTAGGGCAGCTGTTTAATCTTAGCCTCACCTCAGGATACATGCCTAAGGAGTGGCGTACGGCAACTGTGGTCCCACTTCACAAAAGTGGTGCCTCCACTGACCCTGGAAATTACCGTCCCATCAGCTTGACAAGCCTGATCTGCAAAGCTATGGAGAGGATCATAATGGAACTCATAAATAAAGACATAGGGGACTTGCAGACTTTGGATCCGACCCAGTTTGGCTTTGTCAAAGGCAGATCATGCCTTTTAAACTTGGTTGACTTTTTCAAAACAGTCACCAAGGCCATTGATGAGGGAAAGGCAGTCCACACAGCCTACCTTGACCTGGCAAAGGCTTTCGACACAATACCCCACTCAGGTATCATTGAAAAACTCATCAGCTTAAATGTAAACCCATACATCACAAGATGGGTTGCAAACTGGCTACGTGACAGAACCCACAGGGTCAGAGTTGCTGGCACCATGTCAGACTCAAAGCCTGTCACAAGTGGTGTCCCACAGGGCTCTGTCCAGGGCCCACTCCTGTTCGGCATCTACTTTTCAGAAGTACAAGCAAACAAAGGAGGATTATGGCTAACAAAATTTGCAGATGACTGCAAACTGGGCGCCATAGTTGAGAACACATCTGACACAGATATCCTTCAGAAGGGTCTTATAGAAACGGATAACTGGTGCCAGAGCCATGGCCTAAAGTTAAACGCCAAAAAATGCATAGTCATACCCTTTGGGAAAAACAAGGTTACCCTTAGCTACCATATAGGCGGCAACCCACTGAGCTCAGAAGAGGTTATCAGGGATCTGGGGACCCAGGTTGACAGTAACCTTTCGTTTGACACTCACGTTGCCAAAGTAGTTAGGAAGACCTTCTACATTGCTCACCTGATCATGAAGGGATTCACATCTAGATCAAGGGAAGTCATCGTCCCCCTGTACTCATCACTCATCAGACCAATGATTGAGTACAATGCCCCATTCAGAATGTATCTGACATGACACCTGCAGCAACTGGAAAGACCCCAAAAATTCCTCACCAAAAGGATAAAGGGTCTCAAAAATATGTCCTATGCTGCCCGACTGAAGGAACTCCAGCTCTATTCAGTCGCCACCGTCTGCTCAGAGGTGACCTGTGCCTGACATACAAGGCCATGTCCAACCCAGAATTGATGAACATGCTTCACCTCAAAAAATATAGATCCCTCAGAACTACAAGGGCGGGAGACTTAAACCTTGACACGGTTATTAATAGGATGTGCTGGAGGGACAGATTCATCACCCAGAGACTCCCTATGCTGTGGAACAAAATCCCGGTACATGTGAGGCAGAGCACCTCGCTGGCTTTGTTCAAGAGAAATCTTGACCAATGGATGGGAGATCGCAGATATACCCCAGGGATTATCTCAGTGTCACTGCTTGACAGAGGCACAGCAAAATAATGGGCATAGTATCCTCCAAACTAAAGGGGTGGCGAAAGCCACAAAACTCTGGGCTAGGCTTATAAATGCCCTTGGGCAGATAGCCTAGTATGAACCTATGAACCTATAAACCTATTTGTGATAGCACAATCCATGCAGTCCACTAGGTGTCCATAGAATGTGTATGTAAAGGATTCAGCAGTCTGAGCTGTATTTGCCACTGTCTCAGGGTCTCTGAAGGATACCACCTTGCTTTGGTGAAGTGAGACGTTGGCTCATGAGAAGTTCACCAAGATTACCCAGGATTGGTGTGTGGAGGGTATATGTATGTCCAGTGAGATACATGTATGTTCTGACCTTACCAATGAGGGGTATATCGCTGGTGTGGAACACAGAGTCCCCATGTTGGTGATGATCAGATCCAATATGTATTACCCCTTGTGGCTGTGCTGACTGGTTGTGCCATAACATATGAGTCTACAAATTGTAGCAACTGTTGGGCGAGGGTGTTGGGGCTTGGGTAGTATCCACAGTCAATATTTGTTTATTTGAAGTCACCCAATATAATGGTGTTTGTGGGGACCTTCATATTCTCCATAGTTCCCATGAAAGCCAAGTGTGGTTCCTGAGTTTGGGAGGGTGGTCTGTAGCAGGCAACAAACTGAAAGGCAGTTTTGCACAATGGTAGTTGTATATGTATGACCTGTGATGCTTTGTGCAGTGCTACTAACCTGGAGGTGTGTGAATCTGTGAAATATATGGATATTCCTCCTAGTTGTGTTGTCTGTTCCAAGTCTTGTGGTCAGAAAGCATGGTATGAAACATAACCTGGTAGTGCTGGTGTGCATAAGTGAGCCTAAACCAGGTGTCTGTTAGTGTACAGATATCACTATCCTCCATACTGAGGAGAGTCCTGAGTGGCTGCATTATGAGGGTAACACATCTGGTGTTGAGCAGCATTACCCTTAGTTTCATTTAACCTGTAATGTCTATGGAGGTGGGCTTGCCTTTTGAGCCCTGCTTAAAAAAGGCACTATGGTGGTAGCAAGAGCCTTAGCCAGCATTCGAAAGTCCAAGGGTGACAGGTGCAAGCTGTCCATAGTGAAGCTATGTGGCATTTCGAGCATGTCACCACAGGCTGACAGACACTGTATCCCCTATGAATGACACCAATTTGTTAGCCAACTGTTAAACGTGATATGTTTGTCTGTATACTGTGACATCATATTTGGTGGGTGTAAGATGCTAGACAAGGTCAGGGTCATATGGGCCTGGGCTACATGATCAGAGTGTTCCTCCATGTATCATGTCATGTGGTCCAGGGAGTAATGTCTGAGGTTTTACGCACCAGCATGGACAATGATGGTGCCAGTCCTGTACTTGCTTTGGAGTGACCTGACTGCATGTGTTATGTGGCAGATCCTGGCAGCCGACAGACAGCCCAAAGTGACTATTCCCTTGTTTGGGCTGGTGGTACGTCAGTGTGCCTGACAATAAGTGTCACCTATTACAAGTGTATTAGGTGTGTTGTTTAGCCCGAAGGGCAGTGACTGTGTGGCACACTGACATTGTGAACTATGTGATATGTGGGTATTGTAGTGGGGTAGCAGTTGTGTGTGTGTCTGCTTTGGAGGTCTCTTCTGCTTAGACAGAGTTCATTTACAGCATCCGAGTATGTCTATGTGTGATAATGTGGTTTGAGTGCTGTCGCTAGAGGATATGTGAGACTGATATGCGGTGTGTGTGTGTGGTTACCTTCACCACCTGATAGACTGTGCCAGTCATGGGTAGAGAGAGTTCAGCACCCTGTATGTCTATTTAGGTGCATCTCACACATATATCTGAGTTTGTCAGAAGGAGGAGAGGGTTGTCTGTGTACATGAGGCAGATGTGACATTGTGTCAGCATCACAATATTCACCAGCTGGACTGGAGAGTACATACAAAACCGACCCTTGGACATGCCAGGATATTATGATGACATACTCTGTAGCCTGATCACAAAGGATCAGTAGGGTGTTAAGTGCGTAAAAGAGTATAACAGGGATTAGTGCTCAGGTTCGTTGGTGTTTTGAAAAGAGTAGCTGAGAAGGAGTCCAGACTGAATCATGACACCTCCTTCAGCTATGTCATAAATAGCAATGTACACCCATATATGTCCTGAGTCAGGGCCAACTGTACCTGAATGACAATGCCGACATATTGACAGACAGGCCCATATATACATACCCACCTCCCACTGACGATAGTCCATATCATCATACCAGGAGATATCACATGTAGAATGAATGAGCAGCTACCCCCAATGCCAAACGCATGGCAGCAAGTGGAATACATTGATTCCCAATATGTGTCATGCATAAACTACAAAACAAACAGATCCTGCACCTGAAGAGTCAGCTGAGCCTCACCCTCTACACAGGATGTGGAACCGTTGAATGTGTTACAGCAACTTATGGCACTCCCCACAAGTGTTGGTGCACAACACACCATGGGAAGTACAGTCCGGTATGCCTATGAAGTCTGATCTGCAAGGTCATGGAGTCCATCATGGTTGAAGTCATAAACAGAACTATTGGAAGATGACATACACACAACCCTACCAACTGTGGTATGTTCATGTGCAGATCATGGTTCCCAAACATGCTAGACTGTTTGCAAAGCAGGCACCCATGACATACATCACTGAACACAGCTACACATGTCTCACATAGACTTTGAACAGCCCTTCATCAACATCCCAGACACTTGTAGTATCCACAAAACCAACAAGCTGTGCATAAATATGTGTTGACATATGAATGAATGTCAATGTGCCCACAGATAGATCACACAAGGTAAGTTTTATGAGGTCCTGTTCAAGCTGTTGACACCTGCTGACCCATATGGACCATTCCTGGAATGGCATAAAACAAAGTGTACACACATCACCATGTCCAGTATGATGATGTCACCATCCTATAAATACAGCAGGAGCTGGAAAACCAGCAATTAAAACAAATAGCGAGCCGTGGTAATGCGTGTCTCTCTAGTATCGTAACATAGGTAAGTAGGGGTTTGAGTCCGGCAAGCACTGTGTGTGGGGGGGGGTGTACGTGTGCAGTTTCCTTTGAGAGGAGTGCCCTTTTTGGAGACTGGGAAAACTCATTAAAGAGGTACATTCCTCTTTGGAAAGTCTGATGATGTCACCATCCTACAAATACAGCATAGAAGAGAAACCAGCCACGAACGCAAATAGCACGCCATGTTAATGCGTCTCTCTCTAGTATCATAACATAGTTAGGTAGGGGTTTGAATCCTGCAAACACTGACAGTGTGTGTGTCACTGTTGGTCAATGTGGTGTGGGTTTTGATTTTACTATGGTAGGACATATTATGATTAAAACAGTAAGTGCATTGCACACATCAGGTATCTGCGTGGCAAATATATATGTGTACATGTCCCCTCAATCAGTACATAGGTGTGAAGCCTGCATACTACATGAATACATCTATTTCCATTGACAGGTTGTGCCGCTGCTTCTCAGATCGTAGGTCATATATGTATGCATGTGACAAGGCCGTCCAAGGTAATCTGTGCCACACACACACCCATGACAGTTACTAAAGAGTAGTGTGAGGGTATATGCCTGGGGTATATGTCAGACATGTCCATACACAACAACGACTGGCAATAATGGACAGTCTGTATAGGTGTACAACTGCCTTGTGGATATGCATTTAGGCCTCTAATGTCTTATGTAATACACCGAGGGACTCCACAATACCTATGGATATGTGGATACCAAGGGACACATGACATAACACGAGGCTGTATGTACACATTGGTACCCAACATTCATGTTGAGGTCTACCATCGATGTGGTACTGATGGGATAGTATGTATAGTAAATGTGGATGACTATGCCATAGCCGGCTTACTGCTATACAGCATGTATCAGACAACAGGTATCTGTCTGTATGATACCCTTGTGTAGGATATGCGTCCCATCCAGGGAATGCATTGTAGGCCAATGCATGCATTTCCAGATGTGGATGGACACATCCCTAGTGTGTTTGCATGTACCTAAGGGGGCTATATGCCAAACAGGTGTGGTCCCAGGAATGGGTGGTGGTCAGTACCACTGGTTAGTGTTAGAGTATAGTACTGGAAGGATACAACTGTTACTGAGTTCCCTACAACTGTGTGTCTTTTGTCAGGACATCATCCAATGATTGCTTATAGTCATGCTGTTGAGGTTGAGTATACTACCAGACCACAAATCATTGACAGATATTAACAGTATCACCCACAGTATAGTGTCAACCCATGTCATACACACATGTGGACCCATGTTAGTACATAACTGTAGTAGAATGCATACTGGCCATTGAAAGTTACTATGAGATGTTAACAATGTGTACAACAGGGTATGTCAATCGTCCCATGTGTCCACCATGCACGACAGTGCACACCCACCATGTTCACAGATGTACACTTGCTAATCTGTACTGCACACATCACACATGTACTGTCCACTCACTAACACATGCTGGCAACACATTACACTTCAGCCAAGTGGCACATGGGTGGACAATAATACTAAGACCTAACAGTGGTGTAAACAATGCTGCATTGACAATCAGAGCTTTGATGCATAATGCCTGCTCAGGCATATCTACAAGGATGTCATTACACTTTCCTGTTGACAACTTGCTAATATTGCTACACTGCTATAATGTCACCCTGTGCATCAGCACCATGTTAGCCTGTTCCTGTATCAATGTTACAGATGACAGGAGGTGACACAGGTATCATCATATGCACAGGGTGTGTTGTTGTTTGCCAGAGCCTGACATTGACCCATCCAATCGACATGTCTGTGTGTGTGTGTGTGTGTGTGTGTGTGTGTGTGTGTGTGTGTGTGTGTGTGTGTGTGTGTGTGTGTGTGTGAGGGACAACAGTACAGCATGGGCCAATGTTGATGTAATGTGTGTGTGTATGTGTGAGCCCTAGTTGTTTGATTAATGTGTGTGTGTCTGCATGCACTCAGCTCCACCATGTGGCTGCCATATAAGGTAGTTTGTGGGACAGCCACAGACTGTACCTGCTAGGCTGTACAGATCACTGTCTCTGGCCATGGACATAGTACCTGTGCCTGGCAGGGGTGCTATGGACAGTATCGGGAACCAACCCCGACTGGGTACTGTCATCAGAGGCAGAGGTATGATGACTGGACCCATGTCCCTGCTGGGACTGGCCAGAGCCACGTGCACGTGGTCTACTGGGACTGTCAATGGACAGGCCAGCCCCAGCATGGCTGGGCTGGTACTGCCACTACAGGAGCAGCTGTGAACTGTGGGCCGTCTGCGACCACTGCCAGCTTTTGCTATTGCTGGCATACGTCCGTGTTGACGTCGCAACCATCCCGCACAGTCCTGGCTCATGGAAGACATATTGTGGAGGGCATCTACTGTCTCCCCCCAATGTCTATCAATGACCTTGGTGTAATTGCAGATGGCACCGGCAAGGTCACGGATGCTATCATTGATAGTGGTGTAATGGGCCCTCTGTGCCCTAAGTCCCTGTCTGGTATACCGTTCCATATGTGCCTGAGCCTGCATTACAGCCCAGAACATACTGGACGTTGTAAGACCTGTGAGGGCACATCTGCCAGGGGCAATACGACCAACAGTACTCCCCCAAGAACCCCTGGACCTCCGCCTATGTGGTACTGTTCTAGGAATCCTGCTATGGCTGCTGTGAGGGG
Source organism: Protopterus annectens (assembly GCF_019279795.1). Classification (NCBI taxonomy): domain Eukaryota; kingdom Metazoa; phylum Chordata; order Ceratodontiformes; family Protopteridae; genus Protopterus; species Protopterus annectens. The sequence continues at coordinate 753,150,854 of NC_056731.1, forward strand.
ATGCAAGTGCCATGGGTACCACACTCTCCTGGTCAATGCCAACTGTATGCTGTCCCTCGCCTATGGCCATTGGTGATGAGGGATGTATTGACAGTATGAGTGTGCGCATAGATGGGGTTGAACGCTGTGTACTGTTGATTGCCGGACCAACGACAGACCCTGTCAAACCTTCCTGTGCCAGAATACATGTCTCATCATCACCACTAATCGTGGCAGTGGCTTCAGGTTCTCTGCTGCTTTTGGCCACCCCTAACTCAGAACCTGTGAGAGGAAGACAGGAAACACACTTTACAGTCTGCACATGATGCATGCACACATGCACACATGCACACATGCACACATGCACACATGAACACATGAACACATGCAAACATGCACACATATACACTCCTCACTACAGCACATACACACACACACACCAGCAATCCAACACATACTCCATAGTGGGTGAAGGTGGGTGTCAGTATCATAAGGCAAACAGTCACCACACACATGTCAACATGCAGAATATGTGTTAAACAAGACCATGCAGTGCAAGTGTAGGCACCCCCTATTTCATGACGGTGTACATGGCTTTGATGCAACTGTGTAGATGTTCAGTGATTGACTACACCCTGGAACACAATGTGTACCTGGACACAACATTGCTGTTCAAGTATTATCAGCTCTGCAATGCCCTGTGAACCATCACTCACAGGTATACATGCCATGGCTGCATGTGTTATCTGTGTGACACATAGATTTCCATGCCTGAGTACAGTGTATGTGTCCATAGCAGATAATAGTGGGCACAGGTGTAGCACATGCATGCTATGTACACACACAGGATGAGTGGTGCATGTTGATGTGAAGGAATCCCAATGCTCGACATGGCCAGTGTACAGTGGTTATGGTGAGTGTGGGACATATAACGTTTTCTGTGGATTTGTTCTTGGCATTATCGAATAAAGCGTTCTGGTGTTCAGCTGGTGGAGTGCTTCCGTGTTTGGTTTATGAGTGTGGGACATATTGCAGATATGTCCATGCCAGCCATGGCATGGCATGCTACACGACTGCAACATTAAACACCACACATACCCAATGTGTGCCATGTGATCTATACACCCACTAGCATTCCAGGACATAGTTTTATAGTTTCATAGTTTGGTACTAGGCTATCTGCCCTGGGCATTTATAAGCCTAGCCATAGTGATGTGGCTTTCGCCACCCCATGTAATGGTGCAAACGTGTATAGACTATATTTAGAATACTGTGCCTCTGTCTAGTAGTGACACAGTGAAGACCCCCTTACATAGTAGAATTAGTTTACTGTGCCTCTGTCTAGTAGTGACACAGAGATGACCCCCGGGGTAAACCTACGATCTCCCATCCACTTGTCAAGATTTCTTTTGAAGAGAGTCAGTGAGGGGCTCTGCCTAACATAAACTGGGATTCTGTTCCAGAGTATGGGAAGCCTCTGAGTTATGAATCTGTCCCTCCAGCATGTCCTATTCAAAATATATACCTTCAATCCGTTAAGCTCCTGCCAGTGGTGAGAATCAAACCTTGCACCTTTTGATTGAAAGGCATACACCTTAACCACTGCACCACTTGGCTTTTCAGGTTTGTTCGGATGGTGACACTTTGTTTGGATGGTGACTGCTGTGCATATTGTGTATACTGGCATATGCAAGCACACACACAACATGTATGCATATTGTGTATAGGTGCATATGTTTGCACACACACACAACATTGAGGTGCACAACAATGACTGCTATGAGTAGTACTGTGGTCACTGCAACTGGATGGGGTGTAGTACCCTGTGCCATCATCATCATGCATCTTGTGGTCACTCACAGCTACTAATGTGTGCAAGACCAACACCTGGCATGCTGTACCTGAACTGCAGTGCCGTGGCTACATTCACAGTTACACAGCCACTTTGTACATGGGTGTGTCATGTGCCCAATAGGGAGCATTGCCTAACATGACTGTGTTATGTGTTGAAGAGTGTTACACAGCCCCATGATAGGCCTCTACTCCTGAGGTATATCATGTGTGTGTGCATGACGTGGGATTCTGAAGTGTGACTTTACAGCGGGTGTGTGGTAATGCCAAATATAGCATGTTTTTGTGTACTGCGTATGATAAACGTGTTCTGTTGTGTACAGCTGTAGCAAATATGCATATCCAATGTGCAGTACAGTGTTGCCACAAATGTGTCTGCTGCTATGTGCATTGCATGTGATTGAGGCAGCTACTGACTTTACTGAGATGTTTAATGTCTCACAGCAAACATGCACAGTATGCATTATGCATAGGTGCATTACGTGTACATGGCCTACATCTCACCTATGACATGCACATGTCATTACCAATATTAAAGTGTTAACACACTCACCAGCATGTATCGTCTGCATTGCTGTCACACCAGAGGGATCTACAAGAATATGACACAGTTTGCCAGTGGCCACAACTGTGGCTTTGCTAGTGTGGGTGTGCTAAACTACAGTAGAACAACAGTCAACAGTCACAGGTGTACAGATACTATTCCAAATATCAGTATTGCACACAATAGGCAGCACAACTGCTGAACACACAGTACACATCTCACATATGCATATTCGAACAATACAGGTAACAGTAGTCTACAGCTAGGGCATATTACCTGCACGCTCCATGTCATCATGCTGGGTGGCTCCGGCCTCCATGATGACACATGTGTGATGCTGTTGCTGCTGTAGGCCAGGAGCCACCACGCTTAGGAGCAGCTCCTTCACTCCGGTGAGGGCGGGATGTTTGGCCGCCCCACCACCTGTGGCAAGCTGTTGTCTATGGATATCAGAAGCACGCCACCAGAAATGTCTAATTAAATCACTGCAGTGATGGCGTACCTGCTCATATGTCCAGTTATGCATGCCTATGTCATTTACCCAATGAACAAGATCTTGCCACAGTGCTGTACGCTCATGCTGGTGCTGGCTGGCCCTGGAAAACAGCAGTGTATAGTGCTGCACCAGGCTGTTATGTATTTCCTGTTCCTCCGCAGCTGTATATGATGTATTGCCTTGATGAGCCATAGCCCTGGAAGACAATTAAACAATATGTGTGATCAAGTCATGTGGCACACTTAACATTATTAAGTACAGATATCACTTAACTGCCATATATAGCATCTGTTTGTCTGTCAGAGGATACACACGTTCAATACCACATATCAGTGCTCAGCCCACAACTGGCTGACATTGCCTGCCACACTCCATATAACAAACCAGTCTACACCAGTGCTCAGCACACTGCTTGGGATACAATGCACAACCTCGCCACGGGAGTATATATCAAGCTAATGCATGAAGAAATATGTCATCCAATGCAATGAATGTAAAGTACATTTACAGTATTACCAGTAAACCACCCTAGTCGTCGATGCCATACCCCTACCTAACATATGTGCACGGTTGTTAATATAGCTGGCATACTGCTGTAACAGAGTATACATGTTGCTAATTACACACACATACCCTGTAACACACATGTGATTGCAGGCATGGTACAGGCATCATTACACACACATCAGACATACATACAACACACAAATGTATGCCGACACAGATGAGAATTACCTGTGTATCTTACAGTACTGTGTGCCCCTACTTACAGATACCTACGCCTGAGGTATGTAATCTGTGTAGACTACAGGAAACACACAAGACAGTGTTACCAGGGAATGTGAACATACACCATACTGTGCTGCTTAGGCCTACAGCTTCAGGTAGTACAACAGTTCATATGTGAGCTGGATTCACCAGCAGTACCACTTACTGAGCATACATGTATTGCTTCAGCCTACAATGGGACACCACAGTCGTACACAAGGAACTAGATCACAACATATGCCATCCTACTATGTCTGCATCCCAATAACTGACACAGCTTTCTCTGGCCTCACACCTAGGACACAAACTACCATGATAGAAACAACCTCACACTAAGCTATTACACCTTTACAGACCTTGCACACAATCACTGTCACACTCATTCCACCTCACATAGCAGGTATTGCACTGAGTGCATGTGTGTGTGCATTGTGTCATAGGTAGGTAATACGCTATTGGCCCTAGGGCCTAGAGCAGCCTAGCCATACGCTACCCTGGCCTTTGACACACATGCAATGTAATTTCACTTGCTCCTGTCAATCGGATACACAGAGGTGACTCACAGGGCATATTACCTATCTCCCAAATGATCATCAGGGGTATGTATGACATCTGCTAATGAGGAGCCTTGTTTGTTAATGTTGGGTGGTTTAGTCCAGAGTATGGTATATTTGTGGATAGGAACCTGTACCTCCAGCATGTGCTGTTTAGTGAGGTGGTGAGGATTAGGGCCCTAGGTCATGTAGCCAGGAGGGATTGTGAGGTGTTGACATGGTGGTTGGCCGACTGCTATGGGTGTGACATACCTCTGTATGTCCGGCAGAGGTAACCTCTGGGTGGGCGGTATGCAACGCACTCTAGCTGCGGTTTTGTGAGTCAGTCTGCATAGGGCATGTGTTTGAGGGCAGTATTACTCTTTGTGAGGTATGTCTGTGGCTTTTCCACTTGCTGTGGTTGTCATGTGAGGTACATACCACATGGGGCATTGTGATGAGTAGAGGAGAACACTGACCTATATTTCCCTAGGTGACACACCTTTTGTGATTACATGTATCACATAGACAGATTACAAGACTAGTGTGGCACTGTGATTATCAAACGGGAGGCTACTGTCCACCTGTGTCCCATGTTCCCTTCTGACAGCTTCAATGTTAGGCAGGCTACCACCTATGTGGTAGTTACTGGGTAAAGTGTTTTGGAATGGGGTATGGCACTGCAGTACCAACAATGGTGTTCAGTCCATGCCTTGGTCAACAGGCACCTGTTGCAGTACGTATGACCCTGTGTCTCCCTCTCTCTCTCTCTCTCTCTCTATATATATATATATATATATATATAAATATATGTATATATATATATATATATATATATATATATATATATATATATATACATATATATATATATATCTATATATATATATATATATATATATATACACACATATCTATACATATCTATACATATCCATATATATCTATATATATATCTATATATATATATCTATATCTATATATATATCTATATATATATATATATATATATATATATCTGTCTATCTATCTATATATATATATATATATATATATATATATATATATATATATATATACATATATACATATATATATATACATATATCTATACATATTTATACATAGCTATAGATATCTATACATATCTGTACATATTCATATATATATATATATATATATATATATATATATATATATAGCTATATATATATATATATATATATATATATATATATATATATATATATGTATATATATATGTATATATATATATATATATATATATATATATATATATATATATATATATATCTATGTATCTATCTATATATATATATATATATATATATATATATATATATATATATATATATATATATATATCAAACTCCAAAAAACATCCAGCACCTGAAAAAATAACCAAATAACAGCCGTTTTGGAAAAAAGGCTTTTTATTCAAGCCAGAACAGTCTGCCCCACAGACCGGTTTCGCTCCAACTGAGCGTCATCAGTGTATGACGGCAGTATGAGCTTACCATGCAAATATACATGTTTACACAACCACATTGCCTGCCTTAAAGGTACAAACATCCAATAGTACCTAAAAAGTAGAAACAGAGAATAATGGTATACTAAACCATTGTTTAAACCCATATTTAAATGCACTACACAATAACCCTTTGTGCCAAGTGTTATATACATATACCATCAGAAAAAAGCCCCCACAAAACAATAAAAGTGCATACATTAATAAATTTGCACTTAATCAAACAATATACCACTAATTTATGGACACCTACATAAATGTATTATTATCTAAACATACAACTTAATATACACAAACACATTCATATATACATACATATACAGAATGCATAAGCATACATACATAAACATACATGCAAATAATATTAATATAGCCATATATTACTATCAACTGAAAAAAGGGGGATAACAATTACCATTGATCATTGAGGCCTGGTTTAAATAAGGCCCCTAAATTAACTATCCACCTTCGCTCTTTGTTAGTTAAAATTTTATGTTTGACTATCTCATCTTTGACCTTATCAGCTACTTTATCAATCCCAACAAAAACAAAATGTGCCGATGCATGAGCCAGTATATGCTTATATAATGCACTTCTCATCCTCTTACACTTGATATCACTTAAATGGGTGGCAATTCTTTGTTTAAGATGACACGAAGTTTGTCCAATATAAAATTAACCACATCTACACAAAGCCATATATACCACCCATGAAGTGCTACAGGTGACAAAGCACCTTATGTCATATACCTTGCTAGTGTTGGGAGAAGTAAATGTTGTAGTCTTAGACATCAAAATACAGTATTTACAGTGTCCAGAAAACGTGCTTCCCTTCCTGGATGAATCAGATACCATAGGAGTTACACCTTTTTTATAGTGTGACAAATATTCACCTATATTCTTGCCTCTCCTATATCCAAACTGACACTTGTTATCCAATATTGTATGCAGAATAGGGTCATTATGTAGAATAAACCAATATTTGTCAATAACTTGCCTAATTAAATAGGTATTAGTTGCATATGTAGTAATAAATCGAATATTATCCCCCTTCTGTATTGACAATTGTTGATCTGATCGATCTTTTAGAAGCAAGCCCCTTTCCAGAGTTCTACTCTCATCATAGGCCTGTCTAATATTTCCAGTTTGATAACCCCTAGCTTTAAATCTTAGAGATAAATCATTGGCCATTTCTCTATAATCATTCACATCAGAGCATATAGTCTTGATTCTCCTAAATTGTGCCTTAGGTATATTCCTGATTGTATGGGGTGGATGGCAGCTGTTAGCATGTAGTATAGAGTTCTTGGAAAAAGGTTTTCTATATAGGGAAGTTATTATTGTACCATCAATAGCCTTAGTAACGTTTACATCTAAAAAGTCTATGGTAAACAACTCTAACTTCCCAACAAATTTAATTCCAAAACTATTGGAATTTAAATATGCCTTGAAACCTAACCAATCATCTACGCCACCTTTCCATACTACCCAACAATCATCAAGGAACCGACGCCACATTACAAGTTGCTCAAAAAAAGGAAATTGACTATTATAGATCAACAGTTCCTCCAGGTATCCCATAAATAGGTCAGCATATATGGGGGCAAAAGTAGCCCCCATAGCTGTACCCTTAACCTGTATATACCATTCATTATTGTATTTGAAAGCATTATGCTCTAGTACAAGTCTGAGAAGGGATATCAAAAAGTTCTTTTCACACTCTGTATATAACCCAGATCTCTGTATCCAAAATTCTACCGCCTCTATCCCACCTGAGTGCGGAATGCTGGTATACAGAGATTGAACGTCCAAAGTCCCAAGCTTACTATCAGAAGACAATTGTAAATCTTCCATTAGTTTTAAGAACTGCTTGGTATCCCTAATTCTAGCTCTAACCTGCACTAATAAAGGCTTTAACTTGCTTTCTAAATATTCAGATAATGGTTCTGTCAAAGAACCTCGACCTGAAACTATGGGTCTACCTGGAGGATCTTGTAATCTCTTATGTATTTTGGGCAGTATATAATAATATTGAAAAGTTGGACTGTCAACCTGAAGCTGCGTAACCAGCTCAGAAGCAGCCAAATTATCATGTACTGCCCGTTGTAAAAATTCATCTATAGCACATTTAAATTGCGGCGTTGGATCAGCTTGCAAATGGCTATAAAAACTAGAGTCATTCAACACATGTATATATATATATATATATATATATATAGATATATATATATATATGTATACATGTATATATATATATATATATATATATATATATATATATATATATATATATATATATATATATATACACATACATGTATACATCCACTGCTGTACTTATAGATGCACATATAGGCACATATACTGCCCACCTTTCATTGTGGGGATGTCAATTATGCAACAGTTGTGAGACATATGGTTATGTAATAATATTGCACAGTGTTGTGCAGAATGCATTTTGCTGTCCTCAGGTTTTATAGCTGTAGCAGGCCTCACTCCCTGTAGCTCAGCCCCACAGCGTTTAACCACCACATGACATATACTACCACTGCTTGCTGTCTGCAATGCCACACACTACAACCTACATACATTTGTTCACATAACAACCTTCAACAAGGTATATATATATATATATATATATATATATATATATATATATATATATATATATATAGATATATATGTCCAGCCTTCACTAACAGTTGCAGTATGTCCCTTGCCCTATGCACATGTGCATATACATATAGATACGGATTGCTGCCACATATGGATGATTCACAGTATGTAGAATACCCTTCAGACACATCATTCGGATGCCAGCAAATACATATCTGCTACATACCTTACCTTTGTATTCCTCACCTCTGTCTGTTGTAGCTGTTGCTTTGTTATTTATTTATTTTTTTTTGGTTTTGGTTTCCTCTGTGTGTTGGTCTTTCTTTTCAGTGTTTGTCTCTTACAGCCTGTTTGTCTCCATCTGTCTGTCTGTCTGTCTGTCTCTCTCTCTCTCTCTCTCAGTTGGTGCAATGATATTATTGCATGTGTGGACAGCAAGTACAGGCTGTTTTTCTAGGTATCTGCACATGTGCATGTGATGGCCTCTGCACCAATTGGTGCCCACCATTTAGTAATTGCATGCAGCCTGCTGTGTGGTAATTGCAGTACTCACTGTGATTGCAGGACACTGCTATAAAATGATAGGTTAGGTAGGCGTAGCCCTTTCAGTTGTGCAAAGTGGGGCCCATGCTTGTTTGCTTTGGACACTGTTGTCTCAGTCAGAAGGTTGTTATATGTCTCATATCTGAAGTTAGGGTTGTAGCCAGTGATATGCATGTTGTACTGAACCCTGACTGCTGCTTCTTCCACTGCACTCTTCTCAGTGTGTAGGTTTACTCACACCTCCTAATGCTAACACTGGATACATGGGAGTATGTACTTTCTTTTTGAATTAGAGAATTAACTGGCATACAACAGTAGTTATTGCAATGTGTTCCTATGACTTTCCTATTTTCCCTTTACATTCACTCATTGTAATGCATGATATATTTCTTACAGCACCAAGTTATTGTATATCTGCTGTGGCTTAGTGGTACTTCATGAAGACTAGTGAGTCCAAGGTGTGGGGTTCAAGACTAACAGGGTATTTTATTTTGCTGCTGAGCAGTACAAGGGCCCTGTCATACACAGTGACTAAGGCACTTTTAAGCAGTTGTAAGCGGGTTTGTGTGGGTTTGCACGACGCTTAGCGATGCTTAGCTAAGTGCACACATGCACACACTGGTGCAAACCCACTTACTACTGTTTACAAGTGCTTACTCTCACTAAACCCCATGCTCATTTCTTTGACAGAAAAGTAAATGGGGAGATAGGAATGTGGTGATAATGGGTGCACAAAGAGGGGAAGACAGTAGAGAAACCAGCTCGGGATGTACAGGATGGGTGTGGGGAAGGTCCATAGCTGCCCGTTTCTTTACCAGCAACAGCTGTTCATATGCAATACATTAGGAGTGAAATTTGAAACCTTCCACCCCTGAGAGAGGAGTGAGGACAACTAAGTATGTTGTACTACCAATTATGAAGATCAGGCACATGCACTGTTTGTGAACTGCTATACTGTCATTAGTGCGTTACTCACTTTTGAACAGTTTGTGGTTTGTTTGTGTTGACATTAGCACAGTCTTCTCAGGACACCTGGACATATTTCAGTACTGTGTATGCCTACCAACACCCGTGAGTGTGCCTGACTACACAGGTATATGGTACTTTTGGGTAGGGGTGCAGAACTGTGGAGAGCATTATTTATTATTGTGTGCTGTTTATCTTGCTGAACATGCAGAGTTGCTGTGCACCTGTTAGTCTATAAAGGCTAGTAGTCTGTCTCATTAGCTCCCACCTGTAGACATATCTAGATGGTAGACAGAGGTTAGCCTAGTATCCTTTAACTGTGCACCACACCAGTCTTTTCAGCACCTGAACAATGGCATTGTCACAGGTGGTTGCTGGCAGTACATGGCCCCATCCTTTGATATGTCTGTGGTGTACTCCTACATACGGGCATGCTTGTGGAATTCATTCTACAGCTATTTGCTGAGTGTGTAACAGCAGACAAGCTGATATGCCTGTGTGTTTCTGACACTTCCAGGCCTCAGATACTCTCAGGTAAATATTTGAACAGTCTCAGGGAAAGGTACATATAAGTGGGATACACCTGTGGTATATTTCAGATATTTTGCTGTTCAGACTTTGGGGGATTCAGAGCATTTGTATCACTACACCTTTTCTGACGTGCAAGCAGTGTCTACTCTCACTTATTGACATTTTTCATTAAGTGAGATTCCCCACCTTTCTGCCTGTCAGAGGGGCACAGCTAACATTTGTTTGCAAATCAGGGACATCCCTGTAAATCAGTCACAGTTGGGTGGTCTGGCCTCTGACCTATTCAAATATGCCAGTGTTTATCCTGCTCTGATACTGTGTGGGGTTTGTAAGGTGCTATATTCAAATATGCCAGTGTTTATCCTGCTCTGATACTGTGTGGTGTTTGTAAGGTGCTACTGTAACATTATTCCCTACTAGCATGTCTGGTTCTCTTTTCACAGTCATGTCATGCAATTCCACAACACTTGCTGGTTAAGGGCCACAGAACAAGATTTGTGTTATGCCATTCCTATTCACCCTTTAACTCACTCATTGTAATGCATGATATATTTCTTTCAGCACCACATTATTGTATATCTGCTGTGGCTTAATGGTACTTCATGCAGTCTTGTGAGTCCAAGGTCTGGTGTTCGAGACTGACAGGGGTATTTTATTTTGCTGCTGAGATGTACAAGGGCCCTGCCATAGAGTGACTAAGGCACTTTTAAGCAGTTGTAAGCAGGTTTGCGTGGGTTTGCATGACACTTAGCGATGCTTAGCTAAGCACACATATGCGCACACTGGTGCAAACCCACTAATTACTGCTTAAAAGTGCTTACTCCCACTAACATCCACACTAATTTCTTTTAAAGAAAAGAAAATGGGGAGATAGGAAAGTGGTGAAAAAGGGGGCACAAAGAGGGACAGACTGTAGGTAAACAAGCTCGGGATGTGTAGGACGGGTGTAGGGAAGGTCCATAGCTGCCCATTTCTTTAACAGCAACAGCTGTGCATATGCAATGAATTTGGAGTGAAATTTGAAACCTTCCACCCCTGGGAGAGGGGTGAGGACAACAAAGTATGTTGTACTGCCAGTTCTAATTATCAGCTTACATGCCCAATGGACATGTGTGCGAAATGGGCAACTATGTATGGGGCGTCATTTTTTTGTGGGTACAGATTGCCCTTATTTTTTTTTCAGGTGAGAATGGGAAGTGAGGTAGAGGAAGTAGGTATGTCTGGGGAGGTAGGTTGGAAAGGTAACAGACAAAACAGACAAGACGCATACAGGGGAGGTGTATGACACATGGGGTGGTTGACACAATTGTTGGGGTCGGATGTTTGGAAATCGCAAGCCCATGAGCCCACAGATGGTAACAGTGGAACTGACATCCCCACCCATGGGCAGTCACCACTGAACCTTCACAGTCTCGAGGGTGGCTGTGCTGGGGGCTGTGTAAGATGGGCAGGCTCACCCGTGAGACTCGCCACTCTCACCTCAAGCTGGCATAGGGTATCAGCGACTGAATGCTGGATCTCCCTTACGCACCACAGCCCAGACCCATTGAAGGGTGGCAGGTGGCCCTTCTACACCCACACCCCATCCCCTGCAATGCTTTCACCTAGTGGTGGCACAGGACCAATGGAGGAGGGGAGCCCAGGCTGGGCACTGGACCTGCTGGTGCCAGGTGTACTCGCTGGCTGAGGAGGGACAGGTGGGTCCCCTGGGACCGGCCTTCCCATACGTTCTGTGATTAGGTGTGTTTAATTACAACATAAGCAAAACAGCATTCCAGATTAGTTGTAACAGCATGCAATAATATTCCCATTAACCCAACACACCAAGGGTACAACAGTTGAGCAGCAAGCATAGCACATGCATATATTGAACCACAGGGGTTATTCCAACAGCATGCAGGGATGTTTGGTAGCAACAGGCCACCATGATTGTGGTGTTTAAACAGGGCACATGCATCAACGTGAATGCAAATATTTATAGAACAATAGGACATATGTCCCAACAAATATTTAAGATTACACATACCCACTGAGGTGTGGAATTGCATGGTTTATGCACATACAGTAGGGTGTATAAAAAACCTCGGTTAACATCTTATAATGACCTTTTAGTCTACACTACATTCCTAGTGACTGCAAGTGTATATTCTCTACCTGTATTATTACACTTGCCACCATACATTAGGTTGTGTACTGGGTTTGGCTAGTTCAATATATGCCTGACCTATATCTGACATACTAACTGTCTAGGATGCAGATGTTACTGCTACATATTTCTTGATTGCATTTATATTTCTTTATCTACATATCTGGGATGTTTTCACATGGCATTTTCACTTTGATTTGTACAGAACCCTGAATTTCTTGACACACACTCACATTTCTGGGGAAAAAATAACATGCTACACGTGTGCCAGGTTTACTTATTCATGCCAGCCAGTAACTGCCTGTTGTGGACTGTATATATGTTTCACAGCTACTAGTACTTCCATCACCCACTTTATATGGGACTGCACACCTCTGGGTTGCCAGCACCTTTTCAAACAGTACTGTTTGTATACTGCATGGGTACAACAACATTTCAGACTCTGTGACACAGACACACTCTGGGTTTTAGACCTTTATTAATGACATTACACACTTTTCCACAGGCTCACTCCTTTATTTGTTTTAATGGTGTATATGGCAGACATGTTCAAGACATATTATACCTTTATCAATAGGTTAGAACAATCTTTTTTCAGGCTCACTCACTTATTCTATATGACAGTGCCTGCAGAGATAATATTCCAGACATATGTTACATTTCTTAATGGGTTTCTACACTCTTTTTCTGCCTCTCTGACGTTTTTATCTGACAGTACATGCAGAGGTCTTATTCAGGCAATTTTATGGCTGTATTATTGGAGTACAACACTTTCTTTCATGCTCTCTCCCCTGCAGAATAATCACTAACCTGCCTGGTGGCGCAGCCTTAGCAGCCTATCAGCATAGGCTTGTTGATTCATAGCACGGTCACCTGCAGCTGTAAAGTAAATGAAGGGATATTGAGACATACCTATCCATTATACATACTCCATTATCAATTCTTACATACTGCATTCCATGGCTACATACTCAGTTGTGGGGCATCCCGCATCCCACAGGCCTCCTGTATCCATTGGTTCAGGTGGTCCTGCTTTCGTCTCTTCAGGTCTGCATGGTGGTGATGGACCTGCTCACCAGTCTGAGGAATGCCTGTGGCACTGGTGAGGTCACGAGCTAACTGGTTCCAAGCCTCTGCCTTGTACTCTGTCTCTTGGAACTGGCCCTGCAGGAGTCTTGACTTGTGATGGTAGACAAGGAGCCAAACCATGTATTTGGACTCCTCGATGCCCCAACATTGCACTCGGAAACGTGTTCCCTCTCCGACAACAGACATTCTAACTGCAGATGTGAGCTACAATCAGTTATGGCATGTATTCTCACCTGTGGGGCTTAAATATGGCGCATTTCCCACACTTTTTTGTGATTGGCCATTTTGTAAAATTCTCGACTGACTGCAGACCTGCTTAGTAATGGTTAAACTACCATTCGTAAGTATATGAATGTTAATAGTGGCAGTTTCCCCTATGTTGTCATAGCTTAGTGGTTCTGTACTTTGCTTCTGATGCACAGAGTCCTGGGTTTGAATCTTGTCATTTATTTTATTTTCATACTATCCCGACAGGCTACAGGGTGTGGCTGCATTTAAGTAACTTTGCTCTATGTTGCTTCTCAGTGCCTTACGGTGCACTACGGTGCCCTGGTTGGTGCAGAGCGCACGTCCGTGCAAACATATTGCACTGGGTAAAGCACGATTGAACTATGGGCAACTCTATTGCACTGGTTAAAGCGCTATGAAACAATGGGCAACTCTATTGCGCTAGGTAAAGTGCTATTAAACTACGGGCAACTCTATTGCGCTGGGTGAAGCGCTGCTTAACTGCAGGCAATTTTATATCAGGATCCTTTAAAATATTTATTTTTTTCACTGATACATTGGCCATTTCACTGATTTTTAGTAATGTTTAAACATATTTGTCAGGTATTATTTCATATACTGATTTAAAAAATAAATATGAAGGGGAGGGGTGGGACTCAAACCGTGAATGCCTCTTCTTTGTGCGAACGCTGTACCATTACGCTATTGCTATTTGGTGTGATTTGCATAACATTCCTTCTTATGCTTTTCCATGTCAGAATTGCTAACTCTAGCTAAGCAATGGGCACACCCGCGCACACACGCACAAATACGGGCAGCTATTTTTGGGGATTTAAAAATATATATTTATTGTTTTGCGTTTTAGAACTGTGATAGGGGTTTACAATATCAGGGAGTGTGGTGTTGGGTGCAGGGACATTTGAGCGGACTCGCTCTTGTGTGTGTGCTTTGTTTAGTTTTAAAACACTTGCAGGGGCGTGGACATTTAGACTGCTCGGCAGTCGGACACTCCCCCTGCTGTCTTACACGGTCCGTGTAAGACTTACGGTTGAGTCAGCATGCCCTCATGCATATTCATGGCACGCTGATGTCAAACCATTCAACTGCAGCCTCTGAATAAGACTTATTAAGTCTTACACGGAGGATTAGTGAATCCGGGGGTAAATGTGAACAAAGGTCCTCATTTAAATAGGTCAAACATGTATGTAGTATGGACTATACTTGCAATTTCAAGAAAGTGTATAACAAGAAGATGGAATGCAAACACAATACCATCTTTGGAAGACTTCTATAGCCTACTGAAGACCACAGCAATATGGGAAATTAAAATTAAAGAACTAAGAATTTATCCAAAGCCATTTATCAACAACCCTTGGGGAAAAGTCTTATTGTTGATTGACACTATACAATAATTGATCAGACACTCTGATAATGGATTGGACATACTTATAAAGGAACTCTTTACATTATGATCTGTTATAGTGTCAGGCTAATGTAAATAGTGTACAAAGTTATTTAAGATATTATGTATAAATACTATGGAATTCATTCAAATGTATTTGAAAAATAAAAAAGAAATCTGAGGAAAAAAGAAACAAAAGACAATCCAGTGCCCTATACAAACACTTCTTACATACACAACTGCTAAATTTAGATTTATTATCGTTGACAGGATTATAGGAGATAAATGTAACAAAACTGGTCGGGACTCCATCCTCAATAATAAAGAAAAAAGTGGATAATTAATTTGGGTGGTTTATTTCCCCCTGGATTAAATAAACATTTGTAATTATCCAATGAGAAGAGTTAATACTAGCAAATGTATGTATTTAATGGTGCATGATATCAGTGGGTTGTATGGCTTACACTGAGGAACGGCTTCATTTAGCCGAAACCGGTCTGGTTCTTGGATTTTGCAATTGTTACCTTGTTTACATGTCATAATTATAGAAGATATTTTTCACCACTTTGTGCTGGTCCATTTTTTTTATATGGATTGAATCTTTTTGGGCCATTGCATTTGCCATACTGACAAGGGATCTTCTTTTTGCAATGCATGTTTTAACCCATGTAGGACACAGCCTGGGATGTTATCTGGTCCCATAGAGGCTGTATTTTTGGCTTTGGAGAAGGTGTTTAAGACCTGTTCCCAAGAGATACTAGGTGGGGGACAGGTGTTAGGGTTGCTTTGAGGTATATGTGGCAGGGACAGGAGAGTTAAATTTTCAGTGAACCTGTCAGCCAGCAGGTTTGCTATATCCACAGGTTCTGTATATGTAGTACCTTAACTATGAGTTCAGTGCAAATCTTGGCCTTACTTTTAAGGTTACAGATGTAACTAATGAATGCCTTATGGTCATCCTTAGTTAGGGAAGCTAATTTGGAAGTTAGCTTTGGAGGAATTCTCTAGGACTCTTATTTCCTTGTTTAAGTTGAGGAGGGAATGTTTCCAGTTTTGAGACCGTTCCTTCCTACTCTTAGACAACAGTTTCTTGCTTTGTTTCTATCAGGTACAGCAGAGTCAATACAATTGTACAAGTGCTTATATAAAGCACTGGTATATAACACAGGTGTTTGTTCTATTGGTGGGGAGAGGGGCTATGAATCTATTAATGCTGCCATATAAGAGGTTGGAATTGGCCTTGGAGATGTTTTTTAGTCTAGTTGTTGTTAAGCGTAGGGGTCTTGTGTTATAGTTTCTTCTAAATAGACTGATTTGTGGACAGATCTCAGGAGGGATAACCATGCACTCGGGGTGCAGCAGTCCCTTATGTTTGTGAGCACCAGATCCAGGATGCTTGAGGCCCTTGTGGATGTGTCAACCAACTGGTCCAGGAAACTTTGGGCAAGTGAGTTAGAACATGTATAATTTACCCTGTCAATGGATGGGTAATTAAAGTCACCCAAAAACAGGATGTTTGGTGTAATTGTGATTGACTCAAGTAGATCCAAGTAGGCTGAGTGGATTTCCTAATTCATGGAAGGGGTCCTATAGCTGGCAATGACCTGAAGCCAGGTCTTACCTAAAGTACCTACAGTCAATTGCACCTGAAGAAATTCAAGGGAATCATGCTGTTTAACCAATCTAGAGGTGTATGTATCTTTAATGAATATTAATACACCACCTCCTTTAGTTCTCAGACCTTCAGTTTATGGTCTGAAGGTGTGGAAGGAAATGTCACCTGGTATATCTGAAATGCTCCCCATGGCCTTAAACCAGGTCTCAGTGACTGCAAAAATGTTAGCATCTTCCAAGGTGAGGACTTCTTCCAGTGAGTGCAGTTTCTGATTTAGACTTTTAGTGTTTAGCAGCATAACCTTGAGGTTGTTTTTAAAGGGTATTTTTATGTCAGTAATTTTGTTCTTGTCATCTCTGGCAAAGCACAGAGGTATGTTGACCATGTCATCCCAGGATGACAGATACTGGATCCTTTTTGAATGGCACCAGAAACTAAGGTAGTTTTTGAAGTCAATCATTTTTTGCTTGTATTGAGGTATCCTAGGTGAAGGTAAATTGCTGCTTAAGGCTAGGGATATACCTGTCATAATCAGAGTGCTCAGTCATGTCTCTCTTTATATAGTCCAGTAAGGTACATCTCAAGTCTTTCACATGAACATGGACTATGACAGAGTCATAACAGTGTCTGTTGATGACAGATATGAGTGCTTGTGTGATGTGGTGGATCCTGGCACCTGACAGACAGCTGACTGTGACTCTTTCCTTATCCAACCTAGTGAGAGGGACATCTGTGTGTCTCACAATTAAGTTGCTTTTTACTAAGATGTTTGTTTTTGTGTTATGCCTTAGGGGCTTGACTGGTGAAACACTGGTGTGTGATATATTATGTGTACTATGTCCTGCAGAGGATGTATTATGTGAATCATGCTCGTATTTGTGTTTGGGAGGTCACTGATGTTTACATAAGCTTCTGGTAAGGACCTCCACATACATAGGTTTATGTGTTGTTGGTTTTGTAGGTACAAGAGGTGAGGTATGCATGCTGACAACCTGCTTATTATCAGATGAACTGACTGGTGAGAAAGAGAGCCTGGATTCTATTCTTGATATAGATGCATCTCTCACATAATTAATTTGTATGGACTAGAAGTGGGTTGTCGGTGTACATGAGGCAATTGCTACATTGCCTCAGGATGCCAGTGTCAACCAGGCTGGCTGGAGAAATTGTAGGAAATTGTCAGTCCATAATGCTAAGTAAGTTGATGTGGTCAGAAAACAGGGAGAGGACAGGAAGGGCTAGGTAAAGTAGAAGATAGGAAAAGTGGAAAAAATATGAAGGGCTACTGGATAAGATCAATGTTGTTACCTCAGGAGCTTCAGTGAATGTATTACCTGTCAGTGAGAGACAATCACAAGAACTCACTGATGGAGAACCAGCAGAGTACTAAGGGAAAATTTGCCAGCAGAAGTGTTTGCATCTATAACTGCCAGTGGTGCCCACCACTGCTTGGCAGCGTGCAATGTGCAAACAAGCACAAACCTGTGTAAATGCAGTGCTTATGTAGCAAATGACAGCAAACTGATTTAAACAAATTAACCAGTAAAAAAGCTCAAAACTGTGCCTTGTTCCAGCAATCTTCAATCAGATGAGCTCTAACTGTACACTCCTGCCACTAGGGTGCAGGGGAACCCTCTCAAACAAAAGACAGCCTGGTTTAGTGTTCAAATTATGCAAACAGAACTAGATTCAGCAGGTCTGAATCTAGTTTATCCTACAGCAAAGAAAGTGCAACAATTTTAGAAAAAAAATGTTCAAATAAACAGTGACATGGTAAAAATGCAGTTCAAAAGTTCAATATACAGTGAAAAATTCTCCTTAAGTTTTGCAGAGGTCAGCAGATGCCTTGGATTGATCAGATAAATACACCAGAGCAGTAGCTGGACACCAAACTCTGTGGAGTTTTCCTAAAACAAGCAGAAACCCATGCAAATGTGGCACTTATGTAGCAAATGAGAGCAAAATGATTTAAACAAAGTAACAAATAAAAAGCTGAAAACTGAGCCCTGTTCCAGCAAACTTTAATCAGATGAGTTCTAACTGCACACTCCTGCCACTAGGGTGCAGGGGAACCCTCTCCAACAAAAGGTGGCCTTGTTTAGTGCTCAGGTTATACAAACACAGATTCACCAGGTCTGAATCTAGTCTATGCTAAAGCAAAGTGCAACAAATTCAGCAAAAAACAGTTAAAATAAGCAGAGATATGGTAACAATGCAGTTAAGAATTGCAATATACAGTGAAAAATTCTTCTTACGTTTTGCAGAGATTAACAGATGCCTTGGATTGATTAGATAAATACAGCACAGCAGTAGCTGGTCACCAAACTCTGTGGAGCTTTGCTAAAACAAGCGCAAACCCATGCAAATGCAGTGCTTATGTAGCAAATGAGAGTAAACTGATTTAAACAAATCAACCAATAAAAAAAGCTCAAAACTAAACCCTGTTGCAGCAACCTTCAATCAGATGAGTTCTAACTGCACACTCCTGCCACTAGAATGCAGGCGAACCCTCTCCAACAAAAGATGGCCTGGTTAGAGTTTCACCAACTTGAAGAAGGAAGAAATCTCCAAAAACAAGTGAATCATTCCAGACACACAATCAGAAATCACACCAACAATGATTTATTTATAGAAAAAGAGAGTGACATTATGCCTTCCGTCTTTTTTGTTCCTACATGCTACTGAGGCTTGAGTAGTTTTACCTAGAGCAAATGTGGGGAAGCCTTCCTTAACAATGAAGTCACCTTGTTGCTTAATGGAGTTAAAATATAAAGTGTTCATTACATTTAGCTGTTTTAATTACATAATCCAATAATATCATTTGTTTCCTTAGTACACAGAGTTTTTATTCAGTTCATTCTTTAACAGTACAGAGATTTTTTTTTATTTGGTTCAGTTTCATTGTAAAACATTCTTAACATTAAGTTGTTTTGAGTAAAAGTATTTTCTGTGAGTATCACATTTAACCTTGGGGAAGCTGAGAATACAAAATTCAAATGATATTACAGTAACTTAATCTGTTCTGGAGAAAATGGAATCTTGAAAGATGTTAATACATTTAAACACCCTCCTCTTGTTTCACCATGTTGTTCTTTCTTTGGCGTGTTGGGTTCCATCAGTTCTCACAACTTTCAGCATTTATGGATGTTTCTCTAAACTGTCAGCTTCTGAGAAGTACACTCTGAGGGAGGAGGGGGGAAGAAGCATCTAATATCATCCCATTACCATCAGCTGGAGTGTCCTTGTCATTCTCTCACTTATCCCATGAAAACTTTTTGTTAAAAAAAAAACAATCAAATCTCTAATTAATGTATTTATTTGTTTGTTTTGTAGTGCTTTTGGTAATGTTCAACTTCACTTTAAAAGGGGTTTTTGTTTCTAAAACAGTAATTACATAGTTCCATTAATTTTGAGCATGCTATCTGAATTTTAAATTTATCCTACTCAATAAATTAGAAGAACGAGTTGCATGGAGCATTGCAGAAGGACTACTTGTATTTAAAGTCAGCATTTTCAGCCAAAAACAGACAATGGATTTTTTTAACATGGAAAACTGTTGGAACAACCTTTAGAGTAATGTATTACTCCAAGGAAAGAAATATTATAATAAAATATTTTCTATGACACATACTTTTTAATATTGGAAAATAATACATTTTCCTCCCAATAATAATCATTAACACAGAGTCACAAAATATGCAATAAAATATTAATGTCAGGTAATTTTCTATGTTGTGTGAATTCATGGCTATAGTTTCTGTATTATTCCCCAAGGTACAATAACTGAGTTAGATGGGATAGAAATTATATTTTGAAACAGCATGTGTATTTATTTAAAAACTTGGACACACATATTCAATGACTATTTCAGATCATGCACCAATAAAAACTGAGCTAAAGATGAATTAAAAACAACTCACGATGCTTTCCCAATTACATGCTAAAAAGAGATGACATTAAAGAATGGGTAGTGAAAATGATTGAAGTGTTATTAGGGACCATAGAAATTTCTTCAGAATGGACAGTTAGTGAGTGAGATAAATTAAAAATAAAGTTTAAAAACATCACAGAAATACGAGAGAAAGAATATGGAAAAAAAAGAAATAGGAATTATTTAGAGGGGTTGACAAAGATCAAAGTACTACAGAATAAGGGGAATTTCACAGAGCAAGAAGATGAGCAACTGTAGAGTGCTAGTAGGAAATAAGGGAATATGCACACATTTAGAAAGATTGATGTTAAGCAATGAATTTGTGAAAATAACTCCAGAGCAAAAATCTTCTAGCACAATGACTAGGCAATGGAAAGTTGAAATCATTGTCACCAAAAGTAGGGAGTCTATAACAAGTGAAATAACAAATGTCCTTATAAAGCTATTTGAGATATTTTGGAAATGTTATGAACGTATGTATACAGCAGAGGAATGTTGAAATCAAGGGAAGGCACAAATGGAAATAATTATTGAAGACTTAATGATGCCAAGGTTAGAGGAACATGATGCTTAACAATTAATTAATAAGACAGGAAATAATGATGAGAAATAATCAATCAGCAATGATGTCTCCTGGAATCAACAGTATTCCTGTGAAAGTTTGGAAGCTGAGATGGAATAAAGTGATAAAGATCTGGAAAGCTTTGTTTAACAATATTTAAAATGATGGTGGGGCTTAGCAGCATCTTGGAAGAAAATGGTGGTGGCTATATTATCCAAATAGGGTAAGGCACCTTCAGACTCAGCTTCATATAGTCCTATTTCTATTTTAAGCCATGACTATAAAGTGCTTATGTCCATGCTAGATAACAGAATGGCAAAGGTGTTGCCAAAATTGATAAATATGGATCAATGTGTTTTTCTGTGTGAAAGGAAACAAATCTTTCACAACATTAACAGAATAATGATTATCTATAGGGAAGCAGAGTGTAAATAATATGGCTGTTGTTAGTGGTTCATGTATATGGTAGACTCAGCTGGGATTTTGTGAGTAGGGAGATGATAGCATTTGTGTTCAGTTACAGAATAATAGGTCTAATTAGGCGGATGTATGAAAAGTCTGGGGCAAGAATTAAGGTGCAAGGGTTCCTCTCCAACAAACTGTACTTGAAAAGACCAACCAAACAGGCTGTCCTTTTTTCCTTTTGCTAATTACTTTATATTTAGAACCACTGATCAAGTAAATAAGGAACTCACAGGAAGTCAAGAATATAGATTCATAGGTTCGTAGGTAGGTACTAGACTATTGGCCCTAGGGCCTATACAAGCCTAGTCAAAAAGGTACCCTGGCTTTCGCTACCCAAGAAAATTATTTTCTTGTGCCCCTGTCAAGCAGAACCACAGAAGTGATCCCTGGGGGGAATTTCCTATTACCCATCCAATCATCAAGATTTTTCTTGAAGAGTGCTAATGTGGAGCTCTGTTTGACACAGATAGGTAGTCTGTTCCAGTGTATGGGAAGTCTCTGGGACAGGAATCTATCCCTCAGGCATGTTCTGTTTATTGTGGTGACAAGGTTTAGGTCCCTAGAGCATGTAGCTCGGAGGGATTGGGATTTCTGTAAGTTGAGCATGTCCAACAGCTCTGGGTTTGACATAGCTTTCTATGTTAGGCAGAGATCGCCTCTGAGTAGGCAATATGCGACGGAGTAAAGTTGGAGTTTTTTGAGACGGTCTGCGTAAGGCATCTGTTTGAGGCCAGTAATCCTCTTTGTGAGGTATTTCTGTGGCCTTTCCAGTTGTTGTAGATGTTTTGTCAGGTACATACCAAAAGGAATGTTGTACTCTATAATGGGTCTAATGAGTGATTAGTAGAGGGGAACAATGACCTCTTTAGTTCTGGATGAGAAACCTTTTGTGATGAGGTGTGCCACGTAGAAGGATTTCCTGATCACTGTGGCAATGTGATTATCAAAGGAGAGACTACTGTCCACCTGTGTCCCAAGGTCTCTTTTCACATTTTCGGTGTTAAGTAGACTACAGCATATGTGGTAGTTCATGGGTACAGAGTATTTACCAAAGGGGATGACAATGCACTTTTTGGCATTGAGCTTGAGATCATGTCTTTGACACCAGGCATCTGTCTCAGTGAGGCCCTTTTGTAGGATGTCCACATCATTATGAGTTTTGATTATGGCTCCTAGTTTGCAGTCATCTGTGAATTTAGTTAGCCAAAGACCTTCTGTGTTAGTCTGTACTTCAGAGAAGTAGATACCAAACAGGAGAGGACCCAGGACTGAACCCTGTGGTACTCCACTTGTCACTGGTCTGAAGTCTGATTTGGAGCCTGCTACTTTCACAGTGTGGGTTCTGTCAGTAAGCCACTTGGCAACCCATTTTGTGACATAGGGGTTTATACCTAGTTTAGTGAGTTTATCTATAATTCCAGAGTGGGGGATGGTGTTGAATGCCTTGACGAGATCTAGATAGTCTGTGTGAACCACCTTACCCTCATCTATGGCTTTGGTGACTACTTCAAAGAAGTCTATCAGGTTTAGGAGACATGATCTGCCTTTTACAAACCCACACTGTGTGGGGTCCAGAGTTTGGAGATCTCCAATGTCTTTGTTTATGAGTTCCATGATGATATGTTTCATGGCCTTGCAGACAAGGCTCGTCAGGCTAATGAGCCGGTAGTTCCCGGGGTCTGTTGTGGACCCCCCCTTTGTGGAGTGGGATAACTGTCATGGTGCACAATTCAATGGGCACAAAGCCTGAGGTGAGGCTATGATTGAACATGGTACTTAGGTGGGGTGCCAGTTCATTCTGTTGTTCATGTAGAAGGCAGCCTGGGATGTTGTCAGGTCCCACGGATGCTGTGTTTTTGGCTTTGGAGAGTGAGGTTTTTACCTGTGCAGCCGTGATTACAGGAACTTTGCATTCTTCCAGTATAAAGATGGGCCCTTTAGGGGGTGAGAGGGGGGTAAAGTTAGCACTGAATCTATCTGCCAGGATGTTGGCAATTTCAGTTGGTTCTGTATATTTAGTGTCATTGTGCTGTAACTCAGATCTGAGTGTTGCCATTGAGATTCTTGACATAGCTATAGAATGCTTTGTGGTTATCTTTAGAATCAGTGGCAATTTTTTTTTCATAACTAGCTTTGGAGGATTTTATGAGGGATCTCAACTTCATACTGAGGCTGACCAGGGAGTTCCTCCAATCGTGGGATTTTACTCTTTTTTTGCAACAGTTTCTTTCTTCTGTTGTAGAGTTTGTTTATGGCAGAAGATCACCAGATTAGCTTCCTTTTTTTGGAGGATAGCATCTTGGTTCTGTTAGGGATAGCACGATCCATGCACTCATGCCTATAAAGTGCATTTGTGTAGGATTCAGCAGTCGTACCTCTATTGTCCATCTACATGGGCGTCATGAAGTTTGCACTTCTGTCTTAAGAAGCGTGAAGTTGGCTTTGGAGAACTTTTTGGAGTGGGATGTGGATGTCTAGGGTGATTAGCTTATGGCCAGATCTGACCAACGAGGAGCTGACCTCTAGTGTGGAACACTGGTCACCCATGTTGGTGATG
Source organism: Protopterus annectens (assembly GCF_019279795.1). Classification (NCBI taxonomy): domain Eukaryota; kingdom Metazoa; phylum Chordata; order Ceratodontiformes; family Protopteridae; genus Protopterus; species Protopterus annectens. Next base: position 753,175,225 of record NC_056731.1, read on the forward strand.
ACCAGGTCTAGGATATTGCTGCCACTGGTGGGGGTGTGGATAGGTTGATAGAAGGTGTTGAAATTGATGATTTCCAGACAACGTTGAGCAAAAGAGTTGGCACATGAGTAGTTTTCCCAGTTAATGATAGGGTAGTTGAAATCACCCATTATTAGAGTGTTGGGTTGTACCTTAATATTTTCAAGTGTATCAAGAAAAGAGGAGTGGGGAATCCTGGGGCATGGTGGGGGGTCTGTAGCAAGCTACAATCTGGATTGCGTTTTTTCTCAGAGTTAGTTGAACTTGGATAATCTTTGGATGCATTATGCTGAGCAACTAGCTTGGAGGTGTGGATATCCTTAATGAATATGGACACTCCTCCACCTTTAGTGTTTCGGTCAGGGCTTGGTGGCCAAAAGGTGTGGTATGAATTATAGCCTGGTAATGCAGGGATGCTCTCTGGAGCTTTGAACCAGGTCTCTGTCACTGCACAGATGTCAATGTTCTCCAATTTAAGGAATGCCTCGAGAGAGTGCATTTTGAGGTTTAGACTTCTAGCATTGAGTAGCATTACCCTCAGATTTTGCTTGCTTGTACCTGTTACAGTGGTGAATTTGTCATTTGAACCTTGCCTAAAAAAGGCAGTATATGGGTGGCAGGAGCCTTTGCCAGTATCCTAAATCCCAAGGGTGGCAGGTGCAGGCCATCTTTGGCCAAGCAGCATGGTCTGTCGATCATGTCATCCCAGGCAAACAGATACTGGATTCCCTTAGAATGACACCAGAAGCTTAGCCAATTGTTAAAGTCAATCATGTTGTCCTTGTACTGTGGTGTCATTCTGGGTGATGGCAGGATGCTACTCAGAGCTAGGGTCATACTGGCCTGGTGTACAAGATCGGAGAGCTCCTCCATGTCTCTTTTCATGTAGTCCAGGGAGGTACGTCTCAGGTCATTCACACAAACATGGACAATGACAGAGTCATATTTGTACTTGTTGTGGAGTGACCTGAGTGCGTGAATTATGTGGTGGATCCTGGCACCTGACAGGCAGCTGACAGTAACTTTTTCCTTGTTTAGCCTGGTGAGTGGAACATCAGTGTGCCTGACTATAGAGTCACCTATGACTAGAGTGTTGGGTACGTTATGCCTTATGGGCTGTAGTTGAGTGGCACACTGAGTATGTGGGCTATGTGTCATTTAGGTTGTGTTGGGGGGTGGAGGTTGCTTGCATTTCTGCTTTGGAGGTCTCTGTTGTTTGGGCAGATTTGTACTGAGAGCCTCCGTGAATGTAGGTGTGTGTTTTGTGCTTCTGTGTGTGTATTTTGGTGGTGTAAGTTTTGGGGGACTATGTGATGAGTGTGGTGCGGTGCAAGTGTTTACCTTCTCCTCTTGACTGTCTAGGCCAGACTTTGGTGGAGGGCTTTGCTTCCAGTTTGGCTATATAAGTGCATCTCTCACAGGTCATAGGGTTGGGTGGTAGGAGGACATGGTTGTCTGTGTACATGAGGTAATTGCTGCATTGTCCCAAGATGCCCAGATTCATCAGGTAGACAGGAGAAAACACCAGGAGCTGACCTTTAGACATGCCTGAATAGGTGCTTATTTATTAAGTACTAAAAATGGTTTTCCTCTAGACAAGTGAGGAAAGTTGAGTGCTGTAGTAATTTGTAACTTATTTAGTGCTTACTATGAGTTCTGAACAAGTGCTGAGCTCAAAGAAACAGATGAGTGCTAAAACTAAAAAGCTGGCTAGTTGCAAGGGAAATTTTGAAGAACAGACCTTATGGCGCCAGGAATAGTTTAACCCCAGTTAAGTGGGGGGGGGGGTGCTTACGAGCTCACAAACAGTCCTGGGCACAGCAAATCTGTATCTGGACAAGACCTGCCACAGGAAAGGGGGAAGCAACCATTTTTTTCCCAGTAAAGTGGAAATGGAGAAAGCTGGAACAGAAGTTAATTCAACGTTAAGAATCTTGAGTGGGTTGACCTTCACAAATGTTCTCTATTAGATTGAGTGAACTAATGAAACTAGACTGGGAGGAGTGTCACAGATCAAATATACAGTATCAGCGGGCAACTGAAAAGCCACCAAGTATAAAAACACACAACACTAGGGACTTTGAAAAAGAAGCAAAAAAAAAACATCTTTCCCCTGCTTTTAAGGATCCTCAACATGAATGGCAGGATTTCACACAGGGGTTGTTTAATGCACTCATAACCTTGAAGCCACCCCCCCCGGGAGTTTCTGTTCCTGCCACCCCCCCGGGTCTTCTACTCCTCATAAGAGGCCAAGGGAAAAGGACTCTTCTGATGAGGAATTTGACTCTGAAGAAGAGTCTTTGGCTTATTTCACTCAGATTCCTTCTTCATTAGATTATGGTTCTGAAAAGGAGGAGTTCATTCGCCCAGAATTTCCCACTGAAATACTTTCCTTTAGGATACTATCTCTCAAATGATGGAATTTTTAAATGTGACTGTACCCAGGATTCTGATGTCCAGAAGAGGTATGATGAACTCCTCCAGATGGAATCTCCTAAGCCCTCTGCTGCCCATTCTGTCCTTGTTCCCTTGTTGGATACTTTTTCAGCAGCTTCTCAAGCTCCTGATTCCCAGTACCTCCCCAAAAGCTGATAGGTTTTATAAGGTCAGAAAAAAGGCCAGCACCAAGGAAGGTTCAAAAGTAGTTTAATAAAACTGAAACTAGACCGGTTTCAGCAGCAAGGCTTTCATCAGTAGTATAGTCAGCAAAAAGCACTTAGTCATCATCTTATATAATGTTCTTTAAGGCATCTATATGACATCACTTCCTGATAAGTCAAAAATGCAAACAAGGCAAAAGTAATTGAAAAATACAATCAAGGCAAAAGTAATTGAAAAATACATAGGTTTTATAAGGTGCTTGATAATTGTAAGTTTTTTACAAGTGTCCTGCTCACCCCTTTGCTGTCTCTGTTTCTTCTGACAAACCTTCCATACTGTTGCCTTTCACTAAATTACTTCCTTCTGACAAGGACATTAGGGCTATGGAAAAGCTGAGCAAAGCGTTGTTCACTGCTCCTACCTTGGCCTTTCGGGCTATACACTAACAGACCCATATGACCAGGTATGTTTTTAGCTTTTCTCTCTCAGGCTTATCCAGTTATTTCTGACCTTCCTGATTCTGAGGGGAAGGCTCCGGCCCTCTCTTTGTTGGGCTCCTCTTCTCATGTGGCCCATCAGTCTATTAAATGTAGGTAATATGCAGCTGATGCTTCTTCTAGAGACTCTGTCTTTGCTTCTGTGTTAAGATGTTATTCTTGGCTTCACCTCCAACCTTAGCCTGATGATATTAAGGCTAAATTGATGGATGCTCCTCTTGACAGTAAAATCTATTTGGTTCTATAGTTGCTAAGCTTTTCAAGTCCCTGCAGGAGAAGGGTAAGTCCTTGCAGGACTTGAAACATATTTTTCTTTCCCCTGTTCCCAAATTTCAGACAAATGATCCTTCCCAGCCTGCCTTTGTGTACTGGCAGTCTCATGGTCCTCTCAAAGGTAAAAAGAGATCTAGAAGGGCTCCTCCTGCTACGTCTACTCAGACTCCTACTACTCAGAAGCCTCCTTTTCCAGACAAGCCAGTTTCTCTCTGACTATTTCTTCCCTCGCTTCTAAGTCAGGTTCCCTTATCTCTTCATCCTTCCCTCTCTCTTCACAATTGGTTAAGGATCACTCAGGATTCTGCCCATCATTCGTCAGGGGTATTTCATGGTGTGGAAATCCCTTCCTCCTTTTCTTGGGCATTCCTCAACCTCCTCAGAGCAGCTGCTCTTTTTTCTGAATTTACTTCAGAGCCTTTTCTCTCAAGGCACCATCCAAGCAGTTTATGCTTTTCAAAGGGGGAAGGGGTTTTATTCCAGAATGTTTCTGGTTCTCAGGAAAGAAGGCACCTGGAGGCCCATTGTAGATTTTTCTCAGCTCAACACTTTTCTGAAGGTTCCTTCCTTTCAAATGTTGTCTCTTCAGGTGCTGTTTTGTTTTATTATACCTCAGGCTTTCCTAGTCTGTCTGGATCTCAAGTATGCCTAACTTCATATCCCTATTCATCCTTGTTTCAGGATATTTTTGCATTTCTGTAGTTCTTCCTTGCATATTTAGTTCTCTTCTTTGCCCATTTGCCTCTCTATTGCCCCAAAGGTCTTCACCAAATGCATCACCCCTGTGATTGTCTTTTGCAGGATGAAAGGGATACAAATGTTTCCTTACCTGGATGACTTGTTCATTCAGGCTTCCTCTCCAGAGACCCTGCTTCAGCACCTACGCTATACTATTTGCCTCTTGCAAAGCCTGGATTTATGATAAATTTCCAGAAATCTTTCCTGACTCCTTTTCAGGATCATGTTTTTTCTCGGGTGCAGGCTCCAGACCATTCCTATGCTGGTTTCCCTGCCACCACCCAGGGGTCTGATTCTAATTGTCTTTTTTCTAATCCCTTCCTCAGGTCTTAGGTATGGCCAGGGAGTTGCTAAGGCTCTGGGTTATGTAGCTTCCACTATTTCTATGCTTCCTCTGGCCAGGCTCCATATGAAAAAGCTACAGTGGTTCCTAAAGACAGTGTGGCTTCAACATTCATATCATTTGGACTTTCTAGTTCCTCTTCTTCCATACCTCAAGCTAGAGCTTTAGTGGTGGATTCTTCAGCTGTGTCTCAAACTAGGATTTCCTTTTCAGTCCCTAGTCCCCTCTCAGGAACTTTTTTCAGATGCTTCAGATCAAGAGTAGGGCTTTTTTCAGCCCTCTATAAGTTCAGAGCCTTTGATCCCTTTGCCAGAGGGAAGACCATAACAACATTAAAGAGATGAGAGCTCTCCTTCTTATTCTTCAGGCCTTCCATACTCTGTTCCTTCCAGGTCCTCTCAAAATCTTTACAGACAATACCACAGTGATGTAGTACATCAGCAAACAAGGGGGAACACCATCGTACCTCCTGTGCAGACTAGCTCTTCAGGTTTGGAATCTGGCTGTCTAGTATCAGAGGTGACTCTTCAAGCTGCTTATATTCCTTCACAACAGAACCTTGTGGCAGACTCTTTGACTATATCCATAACACAGACTCATGAGTGGATGCTTCATAGAGATGTATTTCTGGACATTGTCCACCAGTAGGGGTATTTCTCAGGTATATCTTTTTGTCTCCCCTCTGAACAGGCAACTTACTCATTTTTGCACCAGAGTACCATGTCCTCTGGCATGGAAGGCAGACACCCTCTCTTTTTCTTGGAAGGGGATGTTTCTTTATGCCTTCCCTCCCCTTCCTCTTATACCAAGGGTCTTGTTCAAGAAAGAACTGCACTCCCCCAAAATCTTGTTGGTGATGCCCTTTTGCCCAGACAGCAATGGTTCCCTCTTCTTCTTTACCTGAACAAGGGCAATATCCATAATTTATCTCACATGTGGACCTACTCAGACAAGACAAGGGCACTCTGATCCATCCTAACTTGCCCACACTTCACCTGACTCCGTGAGTGATAGGGTTTTCACCCCTTTTAGGCACCTTTTTTCTGAGGATGTGCTCTGTGTCCTGCAGGAGACCAGGAAACCCACTACCAGGAAATCTTATTTAGCTAAATAGAAGAGATTTTCTGTCTGATGCCTTGTGCACAACCAGGATACACTTTCTGTGAAGGCCCCTCTGGTTCTGCCATATTTGTGTAAATTGCTCCATGCTCAGTTGCAATACTCTTCAGTTAAATATCAGTTTTCAGCTGTTTTCGCTTGTCTGACTTTTTCTCCTCCTTTGGCCTCTAGGTTAGAGGTCAAACAATTTCTTAAAGGTGTCCTTCATATTAGGCCTCCCAAGAAGCCTGTTACTCCTTCCTGGGACCTTAATTTTGTTCTTAAAAAATAGATTCAGGCTCCTTTTGAGCCTGCAGCTTCATCTTCCTTGCAGTATTGTACATGGAAGACTGTTCTTCTTTTGGCTCTTACTTCAGCTAAAAGAGTGTCTGAGCTTCAGGCCCTTACGACTGTCCCTCCCTTTTTAGATTTTCATAGGGACAGGGTGTCACTTTCTACGATTCTTTCATGCCCAAGATGGTTAATAAATTGTCTCTTAGTCAGCCTATTAAGTTGCTCACATTTTTCCCTTCTCCACAGTCTGCCACTGAGAAGGTTATTCATACCTTGGATATACATAGGCAACTCAGATATTATTTGAATATTACTAAGGCCAATCACAGTCTGACCAACTTTTTGTTTCTTTTCATCCTAGATCTCTAGGATTGGCTGTTTGCATGCAAACCATTTCTTTATGGATTTCTCAGACTATTTCTTTTTGTTACTCCTTTCATAAGAAAAGCCTTCCTGCATCTATAAGGGCTCATCCTACCAGGGCTGTGGCTTCCTCTTGTGCTTTCTTCAAAGGATTGAATACCAATTCCGTCCTTGAGGGTGCAACTTGGTCTTCTGTCCATACTTTTACTAAACATTCCAAGCTGGATATGATTTACAGGTCTAGAGCTGGATTTGCTAGGGCTATCCTGCATGTATTCCTTGAGGGCTTTGCTGGGCATTCCTCCTCCCAAGTTTCCCCTTGACATTTTGTACTTTCCCTTTAGTAAAGAATACTGCAACAGTGAATGGATGGCCATGGTACAATTGTGTAAAATCTTACCATAACAGTAGATGTCCTTCCCTTCACTGTTACAGTATTCACTCCCCCCCCCCCCCCTTGTTTTTCTTCCTATTTCTTTTTCTTTGTTCTTTCTGGATGCACATGTTCTTCCTTTTCTCCTTGGACTGTGGTTCCTCCTAGGGCTATTCATTTCTGAGGTTTGAATGTCTGAATGTCACCTTTATGCCCTACGCCATGAGCAGGGAGCATAGTTGTGACATACAAGACCCTTCTATAAAACCTATGGCCTTAGTATACTGGCTGAACGTAGCGCTACCTTTGCGTGGGATCTCTCTAGTAAAGAATACTGTAACAGTGAAGGGAAGGACATCTACTGTTATGGTAAGATTTTACACTATACTTTCCCTGGAATGGCTTTATATTTTTCTTCATAACAGGATGCAAATAACAAAATGGTACTATGCAATCTTGGTTACTCTCAATGTTTCTGTAAGAGTACCTCAGAGCTCTCTTTTTGGATCCCTTGCTATTAACTGTCTTTCTTAATAACATGGATTGTCATCATGGTTCCTTAAGCATCATCCAATATGCTGATAACTCAGCAGTAACCCATTCTGCTCCACATCAACATTGTTCGCAACCTTCAGTTAAGTTTGGATACCCTCACATCTAAAAGGCACCAGCCTAATAATAATAAACACCTGCAGGACACAGTCTGTGTTATGTCACATCAAGATCACTAAATAACTCTCAGTCCTTTCAGTAGTAACCATTGTCCAAAGATCAAGCTGTACTTAAAGTTATTTCAAGCAGCCTACTCCTGGAAGGTTGTTCAGATTTCCAGATAAAAGAAGCACTAGTAAAAATCATTTAAAACCTTGGTATGTTTACTGGGCAAAACAGAGCATGATATAGAATGCTTCAGCTACTCTGCTACCATCCTCCTCTGTGCTTTGGGTATATGTACAGATGTTCATTTTATAATTTTATTACTGTTATAAAAAATGTAACAGAGCTGCAATATGTGCAGCTGAGAAACTTATACAATTTTATAGCTGCTTCTCTTTAAAATCAATATACTATTTGAAATTCACGCAGCATATCCCTATGCTGCAGGTGTAGCCAGCACACTAAATTCTTATTTATTTCCCTCATGACTTTCTTTTCTTTTTCTTTTCTGCCACTGACTTAATTAACCCCCTGGTTGAAATGTCCTCACTATGTGTTGAAAATTAAATTAGAGACCTATCTCATAGTCTGCCTGCAACTGTATTGTTCATACCAATAGTCTCTTATCCTTGTGGACAGAGGCATGACCTCCTCTTTTTTCATCCCCATAAATCTTGGAGTTACCTACAGAGACACTGCAGTTAAAAATCCTTTAAGTCTTTTTGTATATTTATTTAGTAAAGTTGTTACAATGTAGTTATCAGTCACTGTTAATTTTTTCATAGCATATCTTCTTTTGTTTTATTTTGTTTTCTTTTGATGACATTTCTATGTAATAGTATTGCAAAGCTTTTCCTCTTAGGCCTTCACTGAAAATGGGTTTTGGCCAACTAGAACTTTCAGGTCAATAGACGACTAAAATATGAACAGTTTCGAAGTTAACAATTATACTGGAAAAAGCTTATTACTGGTGAAGGTAGTTATGAAAATGATGTTCATATTTTCAGTTTGACCGTGTCGTTGCATAAAAATAGATGGTGTCAGTTTTAGACACATGTTCATAGATGTATACTAGGCTAATAATCACTAGGGCCCTTACAAGCCTAGCTGTGTAACCCGAAAATTAAAAGTGAATTGTTATGGTTATGCTGGGGATTGAACCCAGGATACATTCTTATATGGATTGGTGTTATACGACTCCTAAACAATTCCTTATATGATAAAATGGTTCATAACTGATTATTAGGGTAACAACCCCAAGGTTCTTTTTAAGTCTAGCCATGATTCCCATGGCAAGAATAAAACTCTGCACCTTGTAGCTACAAGATAAACACCTTGACCAGTAAGCCAACTCCAACCAGTAAGCCAGTTTTAAGTCCTGATGCTTATCTTTATTCAGAGGTAGTAACATGTAATTAATAGCAAGTTTATATTTATATTCCATTTGCAGATGCTTATGGTATATTAAGAAATGAGTGAGAAACTCATAAAGTGATACTATGGCAGTGAGCATCCAGTAAGGTAGTAATTTTGTGGCTTGAAGTATGACATTGTTTAAGAAATAATACTGTGGTTTTCATCATTCACTGTGTAGCATAAAGGTACACAGTTACACCCCCTTTAGCAATATATCACTACACATTGTATGAGTGATGCACCTCTGGTGTAAAAATTAGCTAATTTGTGCAGGGTAATAATGAAATTAATATTAGTGTACTGCCAACCCAAGTGTTTGAATTCACACATGGGCAAAATGTAAGTGCTTATTTTGGATCTCTCCTACAATTTCTAAAGATCATTTTTATAATTTGTAAAGCTGAGAGGTATGGGCCTTCTGTAGAATCTGGAAATCCTGTAAGTCGGGAAGTTGGCTGGCTAGGTGGACCAAGTATTCCTTATGTGCAGTTTGACTCTATCATTCATTAATAACTAATCACCACTCTAAAAAGCTTACAAATTAAGTTACTAAAATTTGAAGGTACCACGGTTGTAGTTGTTTATTCATTTGTCATCCAGGTATAGCACTACCCCACATGGGCCTTTTTTAGGCACAACAATCAAGTGAGTTGCTTAGAGTCACACAACTGGTAAATGGAGACAGAGGGAGTCAAACCCTTGGATACTGGCACCAGTTTGGTAATACCTTTTACTCTTAATCCTCTGCATTAATTGACATATGATATGCCAGCTCTTCTAATGCAGCAATTGTTTTGGGGAAATAAGCATATATTTTGCCCTAGCATTCTAAGCAATGTGAGCTTTATTGATATAGGCACAGAAACGTGTGATTCAAAGATAATATAGGACTCTTGTGTAACTGAAGAACAGTAGGACAGAGAGAGGAACAACAATGACAGTGGTGCATTCAGAATAGTCACCTTTTAGTTTACAGAATGATTTATGGTAAGGACTACTTAAAGCATGCTCACTTTTTATTGGTAAATGCTTTGGTAAGTTACATACCGGCACAAACTGAAAATAGGCTCTCCTTCTGTCTTCCTGACCCTTTGCTTGTGAAAAATAGATCATGCTCTGTTTAAAATGCACCTAAGTGCAGTTTGAATTGATAGCCCTATTTTATTTGGGGAAGATGATTCCTTCTCTATTGGCATATTTAACTTAAAGAGGGAGTACAATGCAGGGTTTTGTACTTCCTGGTATAGTCATGTGTAAAGCACTAGAAAATCACAACTAAGTTGCTCTGGGGACAGATGAGATTTAGACATTTTAAAAGTAAGCAAGATGAGAAGCTGTAGATACTGATCAGTCCTTGTGGTACATTTGGTTGGGGACACACAACTGAAGTTACATTCAGCTGCAGAGAAATATGGTTGCTGTAAATTTCCTGTGGACAAAGAGAAGCCCACACTGTCATGCTCATAGTTTTAATAACCAAGTGCATGGGGACAGAAGAAGTAATGAGTGTTGTGCTCAGCGTACAGTACATGCCATGGGGACAGAAGAAGTAATGAGTGTTGTGCTCAGCGTACATGCCATGGGGACAGAAGAAGTAATGAGTGTTGTGCTCAGCGTACAGTACATGCCATGGGGACAGAAGAAGTAATGAGTGTTGTGCTCAGCGTACAGTACATGCCATGGGGACAGAAGAAGTAATGAGTGTTGTGCTCAGCACAGTACATGCCATGGGGACAGAAGAAGTAATGAGTGTTGTGCTCAGCGTACAGTACATGCCATGGGGACAGAAGAAGTAATGAGTGTTGTGCTCAGCGTACAGTACATGCCATGGGGACAGAAGAAGTAATGAGTGTTGTGCTCAGCGTACAGTACATGCCATGGGGACAGAAGAAGTAATGAGTGTTGTGCTCAGCGTACAGTACATGCCATGGGGACAGAAGAAGTAATGAGTGTTGTGCTCAGCGTACAGTACATGCCATGGGGACAGAAGAAGTAATGAGTGTTGTGCTCAGCGTACAGTACATGCCATGGGGACAGAAGAAGTAATGAGTGTTGTGCTCAGCGTACAGTACATGCCATGGGGACAGAAGAAGTAATGAGTGTTGTGCTCAGCGTACAGTACATGCCATGGGGACAGAAGAAGTAATGAGTGTTGTGCTCAGCGTACAGTACATGCCATGGGGACAGAAGAAGTAATGAGTGTTGTGCTCAGCGTACAGTACATGCCATGGGGACAGAAGAAGTAATGAGTGTTGTGCTCAGCGTACAGTACATGCCATGGGGACAGAAGAAGTAATGAGTGTTGTGCTCAGCGTACAGTACATGCCATGGGGACAGAAGAAGTAATGAGTGTTGTGCTCAGCGTACAGTACATGCCATGGGGACAGAAGAAGTAATGAGTGTTGTGCTCAGCGTACAGTACATGCCATGGGGACAGAAGAAGTAATGAGTGTTGTGCTCAGCGTACAGTACATGCCATGGGGACAGAAGAAGTAATGAGTGTTGTGCTCAGCGTACAGTACATGCCATGGGGACAGAAGAAGTAATGAGTGTTGTGCTCAGCGTACAGTACATGCCATGGGGACAGAAGAAGTAATGAGTGTTGTGCTCAGCGTACAGTACATGCCATGGGGACAGAAGAAGTAATGAGTGTTGTGCTCAGCGTACAGTACATGCCATGGGGACAGAAGAAGTAATGAGTGTTGTGCTCAGCGTACAGTACATGCCATGGGGACAGAAGAAGTAATGAGTGTTGTGCTCAGCGTACAGTACATGCCATGGGGACAGAAGAAGTAATGAGTGTTGTGCTCAGCGCAGTACATGCCATGGGGACAGAAGAAGTAATGAGTGTTGTGCTCAGCGTACAGTACATGCCATGGGGACAGAAGAAGTAATGAGTGTTGTGCTCAGCGTACAGTACATGCCATGGGGACAGAAGAAGTAATGAGTGTTGTGCTCAGCGTACAGTACATGCCATGGGGACAGAAGAAGTAATGAGTGTTGTGCTCAGCGTACAGTACATGCCATGGGGACAGAAGAAGTAATGAGTGTTGTGCTCAGCGTACAGTACATGCCATGGGGACAGAAGAAGTAATGAGTGTTGTGCTCAGCGTACAGTACATGCCATGGGGACAGAAGAAGTAATGAGTGTTGTGCTCAGCGTACAGTACATGCCATGGGGACAGAAGAAGTAATGAGTGTTGTGCTCAGCGTACAGTACATGCCATGGGGACAGAAGAAGTAATGAGTGTTGTGCTCAGCGTACAGTACATGCCATGGGGACAGAAGAAGTAATGAGTGTTGTGCTCAGCGTACAGTACATGCCATGGGGACAGAAGAAGTAATGAGTGTTGTGCTCAGCGTACAGTACATGCCATGGGGACAGAAGAAGTAATGAGTGTTGTGCTCAGCGTACAGTACATGCCATGGGGACAGAAGAAGTAATGAGTGTTGTGCTCAGCGTACAGTACATGCCATGGGGACAGAAGAAGTAATGAGTGTTGTGCTCAGCGTACAGTACATGCCATGGGGACAGAAGAAGTAATGAGTGTTGTGCTCAGCGTACAGTACATGCCATGGGGACAGAAGAAGTAATGAGTGTTGTGCTCAGCGTACAGTACATGCCATGGGGACAGAAGAAGTAATGAGTGTTGTGCTCAGCGTACAGTACATGCCATGGGGACAGAAGAAGTAATGAGTGTTGTGCTCAGCGTACAGTACATGCCATGGGGACAGAAGAAGTAATGAGTGTTGTGCTCAGCGTACAGTACATGCCATGGGGACAGAAGAAGTAATGAGTGTTGTGCTCAGCGTACAGTACATGCCATGGGGACAGAAGAAGTAATGAGTGTTGTGCTCAGCGTACAGTACATGCCATGGGGACAGAAGAAGTAATGAGTGTTGTGCTCAGCGTACAGTACATGCCATGGGGACAGAAGAAGTAATGAGTGTTGTGCTCAGCGTACAGTACATGCCATGGGGACAGAAGAAGTAATGAGTGTTGTGCTCAGCGTACAGTACATGCCATGGGGACAGAAGAAGTAATGAGTGTTGTGCTCAGCGTACAGTACATGCCATGGGGACAGAAGAAGTAATGAGTGTTGTGCTCAGCGTACAGTACATGCCATGGGGACAGAAGAAGTAATGAGTGTTGTGCTCAGCGTACAGTACATGCCATGGGGACAGAAGAAGTAATGAGTGTTGTGCTCAGCGTACAGTACATGCCATGGGGACAGAAGAAGTAATGAGTGTTGTGCTCAGCGTACAGTACATGCCATGGGGACAGAAGAAGTAATGAGTGTTGTGCTCAGCGTACAGTACATGCCATGGGGACAGAAGAAGTAATGAGTGTTGTGCTCAGCGTACAGTACATGCCATGGGGACAGAAGAAGTAATGAGTGTTGTGCTCAGCGTACAGTACATGCCATGGGGACAGAAGAAGTAATGAGTGTTGTGCTCAGCGTACAGTACATGCCATGGGGACAGAAGAAGTAATGAGTGTTGTGCTCAGCGTACAGTACATGCCATGGGGACAGAAGAAGTAATGAGTGTTGTGCTCAGCGTACAGTACATGCCATGGGGACAGAAGAAGTAATGAGTGTTGTGCTCAGCGTACAGTACATGCCATGGGGACAGAAGAAGTAATGAGTGTTGTGCTCAGCGTACAGTACATGCCATGGGGACAGAAGAAGTAATGAGTGTTGTGCTCAGCGTACAGTACATGCCATGGGGACAGAAGAAGTAATGAGTGTTGTGCTCAGCGTACAGTACATGCCATGGGGACAGAAGAAGTAATGAGTGTTGTGCTCAGCGTACAGTACATGCCATGGGGACAGAAGAAGTAATGAGTGTTGTGCTCAGCGTACAGTACATGCCATGGGGACAGAAGAAGTAATGAGTGTTGTGCTCAGCGTACAGTACATGCCATGGGGACAGAAGAAGTAATGAGTGTTGTGCTCAGCGTACAGTACATGCCATGGGGACAGAAGAAGTAATGAGTGTTGTGCTCAGCGTACAGTACATGCCATGGGGACAGAAGAAGTAATGAGTGTTGTGCTCAGCGTACAGTACATGCCATGGGGACAGAAGAAGTAATGAGTGTTGTGCTCAGCGTACAGTACATGCCATGGGGACAGAAGAAGTAATGAGTGTTGTGCTCAGCGTACAGTACATGCCATGGGGACAGAAGAAGTAATGAGTGTTGTGCTCAGCGTACAGTACATGCCATGGGGACAGAAGAAGTAATGAGTGTTGTGCTCAGCGTACAGTACATGCCATGGGGACAGAAGAAGTAATGAGTGTTGTGCTCAGCGTACAGTACATGCCATGGGGACAGAAGAAGTAATGAGTGTTGTGCTCAGCGTACAGTACATGCCATGGGGACAGAAGAAGTAATGAGTGTTGTGCTCAGCGTACAGTACATGCCATGGGGACAGAAGAAGTAATGAGTGTTGTGCTCAGCGTACAGTACATGCCATGGGGACAGAAGAAGTAATGAGTGTTGTGCTCAGCGTACAGTACATGCCATGGGGACAGAAGAAGTAATGAGTGTTGTGCTCAGCGTACAGTACATGCCATGGGGACAGAAGAAGTAATGAGTGTTGTGCTCAGCGTACAGTACATGCCATGGGGACAGAAGAAGTAATGAGTGTTGTGCTCAGCGTACAGTACATGCCATGGGGACAGAAGAAGTAATGAGTGTTGTGCTCAGCGTACAGTACATGCCATGGGGACAGAAGAAGTAATGAGTGTTGTGCTCAGCGTACAGTACATGCCATGGGGACAGAAGAAGTAATGAGTGTTGTGCTCAGCGTACAGTACATGCCATGGGGACAGAAGAAGTAATGAGTGTTGTGCTCAGCGTACAGTACATGCCATGGGGACAGAAGAAGTAATGAGTGTTGTGCTCAGCGTACAGTACATGCCATGGGGACAGAAGAAGTAATGAGTGTTGTGCTCAGCGTACAGTACATGCCATGGGGACAGAAGAAGTAATGAGTGTTGTGCTCAGCGTACAGTACATGCCATGGGGACAGAAGAAGTAATGAGTGTTGTGCTCAGCGTACAGTACATGCCATGGGGACAGAAGAAGTAATGAGTGTTGTGCTCAGCGTACAGTACATGCCATGGGGACAGAAGAAGTAATGAGTGTTGTGCTCAGCGTACAGTACATGCCATGGGGACAGAAGAAGTAATGAGTGTTGTGCTCAGCGTACAGTACATGCCATGGGGACAGAAGAAGTAATGAGTGTTGTGCTCAGCGTACAGTACATGCCATGGGGACAGAAGAAGTAATGAGTGTTGTGCTCAGCGTACAGTACATGCCATGGGGACAGAAGAAGTAATGAGTGTTGTGCTCAGCGTACAGTACATGCCATGGGGACAGAAGAAGTAATGAGTGTTGTGCTCAGCGTACAGTACATGCCATGGGGACAGAAGAAGTAATGAGTGTTGTGCTCAGCGTACAGTACATGCCATGGGGACAGAAGAAGTAATGAGTGTTGTGCTCAGCGTACAGTACATGCCATGGGGACAGAAGAAGTAATGAGTGTTGTGCTCAGCGTACAGTACATGCCATGGGGACAGAAGAAGTAATGAGTGTTGTGCTCAGCGTACAGTACATGCCATGGGGACAGAAGAAGTAATGAGTGTTGTGCTCAGCGTACAGTACATGCCATGGGGACAGAAGAAGTAATGAGTGTTGTGCTCAGCGTACAGTACATGCCATGGGGACAGAAGAAGTA
Source organism: Protopterus annectens (assembly GCF_019279795.1). Lineage (NCBI taxonomy): Eukaryota > Metazoa > Chordata > Ceratodontiformes > Protopteridae > Protopterus > Protopterus annectens. The sequence continues at coordinate 753,190,639 of NC_056731.1, forward strand.
ATGAGTGTTGTGCTCAGCGTACAGTACATGCCATGGGGACAGAAGAAGTAATGAGTGTTGTGCTCAGCGTACAGTACATGCCATGGGGACAGAAGAAGTAATGAGTGTTGTGCTCAGCGTACAGTACATGCCATGGGGACAGAAGAAGTAATGAGTGTTGTGCTCAGCGTACAGTACATGCCATGGGGACAGAAGAAGTAATGAGTGTTGTGCTCAGCGTACAGTACATGCCATGGGGACAGAAGAAGTAATGAGTGTTGTGCTCAGCGTACAGTACATGCCATGGGGACAGAAGAAGTAATGAGTGTTGTGCTCAGCGTACAGTACATGCCATGGGGACAGAAGAAGTAATGAGTGTTGTGCTCAGCGTACAGTACATGCCATGGGGACAGAAGAAGTAATGAGTGTTGTGCTCAGCGTACAGTACATGCCATGGGGACAGAAGAAGTAATGAGTGTTGTGCTCAGCGTACAGTACATGCCATGGGGACAGAAGAATTAATGAGTGTTGTGCTCAGCGTACAGTACATGCCATGGGGACAGAAGAAGTAATGAGTGTTGTGCTCAGCGTACAGTACATGCTTACGTAACTAAAGCATGTAGAAGTGTGCTACAGCATGGAAGAAACTTTGCATGCTACTGTAGTCACATTTATGCTCCAGTATGCATTTTAGGTAATGTGAAGGGGGCAGTGGTCTACACGCACCTGTTATAAAGGAAGCCCCATTGTGCACTGCATTTTTTACTGCCACTGACATGCCCATTGGCCAGCCTGCTGCAGATGCCTGCCATACTGCCTGCTGTCTCATGTTGTCTTGGGGACCATGGACATCATTTTCCCCTGTGCATGACCAAAGCCTCCTGAGGCTATCCTTGGAAATAAAAGTGGAAGAAAACAGTATTCTAGTAAAATATAAAGTAATACAAGGGTAATATTCATGATATTTATGACTTAGTAGTTTTCTCACCTTTAACAAACTTTTGCTGACCTTATAACAATGTCATTCCCTTTATTCTTTTAAAAGGTACTTAGATAAATTTATTGTTACGTGCAAATATCAGCATGGGACAACATTCATGATAATCTGTCAAGGAAAACTACAAACCAAACTCTATTACAGTTAAAGTATCTAACAGTGAAAACTCTAGCTTGGCTAAGTTTTTTCTTGTAGTTTTTGAAAATTTTGAACCCTGTATGGATAATGGCTATTTATTTCCAATTCCAAGCAGTTTACCACTAAAATACATTATATTTAACAATAAACAGACTCAGTTTAACCAATCATATATGTGGAGATGTTAGACAAAGTATGCTTTCAACAAGAACCTTTACTGAAATGCACTGACAAAGAAGTCATATGGCATTCATAACTAATTCCTGGTAACTCCATTTTAAAGGTGCATGTGCAGTCATTGTCATGCATATTTCACATGTTCATACATACTGCATCCCCTTACTTTTAAAGAAAGATGTAACGACTGTGAGTGGTCTACAGTGAAGGATGTTGATTGGCTATATCTTCAATTATAGTGCAGTTGTACTGTAGTACAACTACTGTGTAAATTGTAAAGCCATCATATTACGCTTATGAGTTGTTGCTGCCTTCTTGACCTGGATCACAGCTGAAAAGGGTCTTTGTTAACCATGTTACTGGGCTTCTCCAAAACAATACAAAAATAAATACATAAACAAAATATAAATAAATAAATAACTACTATATGTCTGGGACACATATACTAATGAAATGAAAACTGACCTGTTTAGGCCATAAAATCATTTCAAAGTGCACAGTGGTTTATACATATTATGAATGGTCACTGAATCTTAGTGGCTAGTTGGCCATTCTTTCATTTCTTGATTATTGATTCCCAGTTGTTTAATCAGGAATTACAAAACCTTTGGGAGAAGCGTGGTTTTCAACATTAATTAACATCAGCATCCTTTCAAAAAAGTTTCTAACTCCTTAAGTCTTGACCATGAGCAATGCAGAATTTGTTCACAGCTGGAAAGGTTTGATCTTGCGTGTGAAGCCTCTGAGTGATTAAACAAAGCCAGCCATTAGTAAATCCTGCTTTACCCACACTCGGGAGTAGATTATTGCTAATTTACAATGACGTTATTTAAGAAAAAAAAACTCTTTCTAAATAATGTCATTGAATAAATAGACTTTATTGCTCCTCTGTTTGCATCTGGTAGCCTGAGTCATACATGTTACGTACTGAGCATGCTCTGAGTCTATAAAGTAGTTTACAGTATTTAGGAGTTTTCATTGTCCTATACTTTTGAACTGTTTAGATTTTTGCAGGATGTTCAGATTTCCTCATATTATTGGTAGTTTCTTCCTAAAAGGTCTAGTTTTCTAGCAATTCAATGAGGCTAAAATCACTAAATAATGTCAGACAGCTCAGTATAGCAGCTTCAAAACCTTACCATCTTAAAATGTTTACATTGTGAAGGAAACAAAGATCCCAGACACCAAGGTATTCAACATTGTGAGTGTACAGTATTGCAAGTATACTGGAGTATTGATATTTTTAATAACCATATCTGGTTTGGGATTAAAAGAAACAGAACAGAATAACATCACTAAAAGTATTTTATTAAACTTTCTGAAAACTGACATTTCAGTAAACAAAGCTTTCTTTGTATATGAAACATGTTAAACAACTGAGATTTAGATACGCCCCCACTTCACTTTTAACATCTGGTTTATACTATTTCATCTGGAGACAGATGGTTTTAAAATATTTACACTTTTATCTACAAACAAATGTTTGGCTACAAATGCAGCCTATTCAAATGAAAAGAAAATGTCTGTTTAGGTTTTTCTTAGAAGCTTCTACCAAAATAAATTTGACAAATAGAAATGTCTGCTCAAGTACTGCTGCCATCTAATACATTGATTCAAAACTCTTTTTGAGCTTCCCAGATGATTGACTGAGAAATGGGATATTACATTTAAGCTCACTGAGAACTGCCAACAGCCCAAAATGATGCAAATAGATGAAAAGTAATAAAATGATAATAGAATCTGACTCAGGCATCAGAACACACAGCATCTGGCTTTGTTACTATGAGCAGGTGTGAATTAATTGCTTGCAGATTTGTATAATTGCATATTACTAGACATCGGTTAATATAACTGGAAAAAGAACTTCATATAAAGCAGACACACATAGTAAATACAGGGCCATAAAATGAATCAAAGAAAAAGGTATTTCTTAAAGAAAACAAAGCAAATACTGCTATAGAGAACAGTAGATCATTAAACCAGGGGAAATGAAAGGAAATATGCATGGAAGCACAAATGCCACAAAGGACATGCCTGCAGACTGTTACATGGCAGTCTCTACTGCTATATATAATATCATCCCCTCACAAAGCATTGCACTGTCAATATTGCAGCTTCTTTTGTAGAGCATTATCCAGGATGTGAGTTGAAGCAAGTTTACCCTACAGTATGCTCTGAACAAGAGATAAAAGGGCACATAAGAATATAGTATTGTAAAAACAATGACTTGTCAGGTTAACAAATCAATCTTCTACACTCATTTTATCACAGCTTATAAAGAACACAGTCTGACAAGTTAGAATATATCTCCCCTACTTTTCTAAACACTCAGCTTTTATTTTACTACCAAATCTGTACCGAAACAGTACAAGCAACAGTAACTGTTCCTTATTTTGGAGAATATACTGGATTCTTACTCATATTTTTGTTCCTCATAAAATTTCTGATTTTCTGGTAAATCACTTAAGATTATAGTCAGTTGATAATGGTAAACACTAGAGCTTCATACATCATGTTCTTCAGAGAATGCAAGTTGATAGAAAAATATGTTCTGTTAATGTTTTGAGTGAGTTAGTGTAATACATAAAATGTATACCTGATTTTGGGCCATTGCCCCCATTATATTTTAATTTTTGCCTATTTTTTAGCAAAGCTACATAATCAACAAACCTAGTACTCTTCACAAAATAAAACATATAAAAAATTATTAAGATGGAAAACTGCTCATGCATTTCAGATATGAAGATAATATGTAGAACAGCAGATCTAATCTCCTGAGATGGAGACCAAATGTAAAACCAAAACCAATCTCATTCATTCTTACTGCACCTACTTAGAACAAACAAACTCCCCCAGCCTATAACAGGAGAAAACTGACTAGTGAATCCACCCGCAACCATAGCAGCAATTTTGTTATTAAAGGTCTCCCTAGTTTTGTCTGTGGTCTTAGCAGTCCATATCAAAAGTGTTCCTGAATGGTAAATATACATCTCCAATTAACTGGACAGTTCCAGAACATCCAGTTTCATATAACTGTTTTCTTCAAGAGTAACCTAAGTGGAGGTAAATGACTTTAATCAGGCTTTGTCCACCTCCCACATATCTCAGGGTTTTGCTGCATTATCATCTATATTTATTTTGAGCAGGGGTAAAACAGTGGTTTCTACTCCCCATCCTTCTATTTGTTTTATATTTGGAACATCTCTCAGAGGCTTTTTGCAGGTCATTTACATATAGCATTTAATTGATGGGAAGGATAAGACCTAAAACTATTGCTGTATAATGGTGAAATATTGACATGTCTAAGTAATCCACCCAAAAGAAAACACAAAGGAAGTGATGCTCAACCTTCTGACACATCATAAATCAGAACCAGTCCATCTGCAAGAAATACCAAAATACATGTCACCATATCCCACTCACACTATCCGCACACTGCAAACAAGTGACTGAATCAGAAGGATACATATTTTACAAATGACTAGTTATACATTTAAATAAGCACTTTCAACTGCAAATTTGGAACTTTTTGAGAAACTGTAGACTATGTTAGTACAAGGCATACAAATCTCCATTGAACCTAGTTAATATCTTTGTCTAAGAGTTTAGCCTAACATTCTTCCTATCTCCTTCTTGACATATCTTTTAGATTAATTAACTGCTTGTAAAACCTACTAACCAAAACATTCAGTTGCCATCCCTCCTTAGGAGTCTCTTTCAGAAACATTACTCAGTTGGTTTGATTAGCCACATGGATGTTCATTTTTAATGTCCCCTAAATATCCCTAAAACTCCTGTAATATAAATAACTCATTTGAACAAGATTGCATTATTTCCTTTTACACTATTGAAACTAAATTAAAGGCAAACCATCTAACCGCTGCCAATATTTTATATAGCTATGTCTGGTTAACACGAGTGTATCATACTGTCTCTTTCCCCTATTCCACCAACCTGCAAAGCATCGAATGGCCAATTTTAGCCACCTGAAGCAGAGCTGAGCAGTTCTGATTGTTTTTTTTTTTAATTATTATAAATCCATAGTATAAAGCATCAGTAATGGAGGTCCCAAATTCTCTGTCATGCCCACCCTATCTCCTTCTACCTAGAGTCACAATTGTGAGCATGCTATAAACAAAAAAGCCGTATCTAGAATGTTTGACAGTATATCTAGAAATCTGGCATTGACAAACTGCCACAATTTTTTTCATTGGTGAATATTAGGCTAACTGCCCTGAAGGGTCATTTTAAGCCTAGCCAATAACCAAAGGTCAGAATCAAACCTCTACATTGTGTCTATAGCACAAAGACCTTAACCATTGTGCCAAACCCCCTCCAAGGCAGTAAACCAGTTTCAAACAGTGGACCATTCCACCACTCACAATGGATATTAGTAATCTACACCACCATCTTGGCACTATAAACTTATTCCAGACCATTCTAAAGTTTTCATTCACTGACAAAAAAGAGAGTCAAAATACTTCTAATTGCTGTAAAGAATTTTGTTCAATGAAAAAAGTGTCAACGGGAAGAATAAATGCCTGGACCTCATTTTCTGATGTTGGTCCAGTATATGTTTTTTTTTTCCATTTCTTATTCATGTCCTTAAATTCATCCAGCAAAAGACAAGGATACAGCCTTAGGATCTTAGAGCTTATGGACCATCCAAACTTCCAAATATTTTACTGCAGCATAAAACAAAATGAAAGTCTACTATGTATGACAGTCCAAATAGAAATGTTTAGTACAGTCACTTGAGTCTTATAGACATTTACTATATGAAATAAAACTCACCTAAGTCACCAAACAGGGAGAGCTTCTTTTGAATTACTTAGACATGTCAGTATTTTATCATTATACAGCAAGTTTGAAGTCTTGTTCTTCCCATCAATTATTTGCTATATATGATCTCCAAAAAGTCTCTGAGAGGTGTTCCAAATATAAAGCAAATACGATGGGAGAGCAGAGATCACTATTTTTACCCCTGCTCAACATAAATCTACATGATAACCCAAAGTTATTTCTAACATAAGCTGAGGACCAGTCACAAATTGTTTTGAACAAATTGACAAACTCATCTAGAAGCCCGAAGACCTCCAAAACTTGAAAACAAAAAAATTCCAGTCAGCTTTATTGAAGGCCTTCCAGGCTGACCACAGATAAAGGGCTCTTTGTTCTATGTGCCTCTTGAATAATCAAAATACTTTTAATGACATCATCAAACTTTTGCTTTCCTCACCAGCTCCATACATGGATATAGCCCTGATTAGATTCAAGTGGTGTGAGTTTGATTAGCACCTTGGGCTTCGGACAGGGCTGGGAAAGAAGAATGGGAATGGATGGCACCACTACCAAGGATATATTTAATTTAAAATGGTCATGTTTATCTCATTTTTACACTGCAGTCCTTCAGACTTCACAGAATAAAGGTGTAGAGCAGATGCCCTATGGGTCTGAGGACAGTAATCAATATCCCACACATGGAGAGGTTTCCTTTTAAATTCTACTGTCATGTAATATATTTAAGAATTCAAATTTACATTCGTCAGTGTATCTCTCTCTTTAGTGCAGTGTCTCCACAGCCTGCTGTCTGCAGGCCACTGATGCAGTACTACTAGAATCTCCAGAAAAATCTATCGCTGTATTTGTGTTGCTCAAGTGTATTGCATCAACACTTCCTTTGATAAACCTTTTACAACCTCTGTTCGCAGTACCCAGTTGTCTGTGTTGCTAGACTATATCTATTCAACTCTTGTAAATGGGATTCATACCAGTTACAAAGGTATAAAAATGCCATTGTCTAGGAAAAATTTCTACTCCTGGAGATATGGACAAAACCGTAAGGGAATGATGTGAGATAGTTGTTGTGTCTATCACCAAACAGTCTCCCAAATAAAACAACTGTTTAACTAATACTACTATATGCATTCCTCATTAGACTGAGTGCCACACAGAACAGTATGCAAGGCCCCAGTCAGTGAACCCTAAAGTCTGAATGCCGTCATTCCGCCCTACTAAAGAACATTATACTGAGAAATATTTTCCTGTTGTGGGTATCCAGAAAGCTATCTGGTATCCTTGCACTTCCAAGTAGTCAGTGATCATATTCCAGTTTCCAGTGAGGAGTGTTACCCCCTCTTGGAACCTAATAAGATAAGAGAACCCCCCCCCCCACACACACACACACACACACACATTCACTTGTGGCTTGATGTGTGTTTTAAAGACTGCCATAAAAATTAACTCCCTCCTGCTCTTCCTTAACAATTATTAACCTTCCTAAAAGATCAGAAAGGTAGGCAGTGACTCAAACACCCAAATATTTGGGATAACAATATTGCTATCTACCTCTGTTTAAAGCCATCAAGTGTAGGAACATGGCCCTCTGCTTTACCCACCTTGACTAATTTAACATGTTCTTCGGCAGAGAGACGTGTCCCCTGATGACAAATTATCTGCGATCTTATAAATGCCAATTACAAATGAAAATTATTAAAACAGTTATGGCATTATGCAGATCAGTTCTTTACAATTTTCATATGATGCTTATTAGATCCTCTTTAAAAAAATGTAGAGGGCTCATTTTGTCTTATTTCGTCAAAAAAACATATAAATGGCTTTATTTCCAGTAGTAAGATAAACTCATACTTCAGATCAAAATTCAGTGCAGGCTATGAGCTTTATTTGTACTTTAAATTCACAGTATGTGAAGATACCTTAGAACTCAATGACTTGTGTGTTTATGGTTTGAATGGCTGATACTTTTGGTTCATAGGTTCATAGATTCATAGGAGGTTACAAGGCCAATGGTCCTAAAGCCCTTACAAGTCTAGCCATGTTAATCCCAAGTTGCCTCAATTGTCCTCGGTTAGATGGGTGTAATTTGCAGTAAATCTATGATCAACACTGACTACCCATGTCCATGAAGGCCATGAGATCTATCCCAGGGGGGTGAATGTTGTGGTCTCCCATGCATTTGTCAAGGTTGCACTTGAATAGGGTCAGAAAGGAGCCCTGCTTCATGTGAATTCGAAGTTTATTCCAGAGGAGCAGCAATCTCTGGAAGGTATATCTGTCTCTCCAGCATGTTCTGTTTATGTCACAGGTTAGGTTAGAATCCCTAGAGTGAATGACCCTTGTGCCATTTGACATGTAGATGTGCAGCATTCCCATTAGGATAAGGTTGGAGACTGCCCTATAGGCCAGACACAACTTGTCTCTCAGCAGCCTATAAGATATGAAGTACAGTGACATGGCTTTCAGTCTATCCATGTAAGTCATGGTTTGGAGGCCCTGTATTTTCCTGGTGAAAAACCTCAGGGGTCTATCCAGCTTCTGCAGGTGTCTGTTGAGGTACATCCAAAAGGAAGCATTGTACTCTATTAATGGTTTGATGAGGGTTGTGTATAGTGGAGTTATAACATCCTTAGTCCTGGATGCGATAACTTTACCTTTGAGATGTGCAATGTAGAAGGCTTACCTTGCTGCTGTGGAAACTTGTTAGTCGAAGTTCAGATTGCTATCAACCTGTGTTCCAAAATCTTGCACCATTGGGTTTGAGCTTAAGGAGGGTGCTGTCAATATTGTAATTAGCAGGGAATTCTGCTTTGCCAAAGGGGAAAATAATGCACTTTTTTGCATCTAGCTTTAGTCCATAGCTTTGGCACCAATCATTTGTCTGTGTTAGCCCCTTCTGTAATATGATAGCATCATGGGGAGACTCAGTGATTACACCCAATTGGCAATCATCAACCAACTTGATAAGGCAAAGGCCATCTACTTTACCCTGGACTTCCAAGAAATAGATTCCACACAGTAAAGGGCCCAGCACAGACCCTTGCAGTACACCACTTGTGACTAGTCTACTGGTAGGCTGGTACGGGTGGAGTCACAAACTTTGACAGTATGTGTTCTGTTGGTGAGCCAGTTGACTACCCATGTAGTGACATAAGGGTTAATCCCCAGCTGGGAGAGTTTCTCAATGATACGTATGTGGAGGATTGTGTCAAAATCCTTGTCTAGGTCAAAATAGGTGGTATGCAATGTTTTGCCTTCATCCAGGGCTTTGGTGACTTTCTTGAAGAAGTCTGCTAGGTTTAACAAGCAAGATCTACCCTTACCAAAGCCAAACTGGTTTGGGTCTAGAGTCTGAAGCTCACCTATGTTCTTATTGATGAGGTCGATGATGATTCTTTCCATGGCATTGCAGATGGGGCTGGTTAGACTTATGGGTTTATAGTTCCCAGGGTCAGTTGGTGCCCGCCCCCTTCTGCAAAGGGATTGATGTTGTTGTTCTCTACTCTCATGGAACAAAGCCAGTTCAGAGGCTATTGTTAAAAGAGAATACCAAATGGGTCCACTAGGTCCTGCTTTAAATTGCTAAGTAAACAATCTGGGTGTTATCTGGTCCCATTGAGGCTGTCTTTTTGACCTTGGAGAGCATAGATATGACCTGATCTCTAGAGATACTAGGCAGAGACTGGTGTCAGGTATGCTTTCGGGTATGGCTGGTGGAGACAGGGGAGTGAAATTTGCACCAAATCTGTCATTTAGCAGGCTGGCAATTTCCTCCAGTGTAGTATGAGTGGTACCATCCATTACCAGTTCACCACAAAGCTGGGCATTCCCTCTTAGTTTCTGGACATATTTAGGACTTTACAAGATTTCTGATTTCCTTGTTCAAGCTGTGGAGGGAATTATTTCTCTGCTGAGTCAGTTCCCTCTTGTTCTTAGACATCAGTTTCTTCCTGTAGGTATATAACCTGTTTAAACTTGAGGTTCACTAGTGTGGTTTGTTTTTTCTGGAGGACCTGGTTTTGATCCAGTCAGGTACCGCTGAGTCTACACAGTTACTTAAGTGTTTATACAGGGCATTTGTGTACACCTTGCATACGAGTCATTTTAGTCTGTGACTGCAGGGGGGGGGGTTGACAATTTTTATACCATCGCTAAGTATGCTGTAGTTTGCTTTGGAAAATATTTTTAGTTTTTTTGATCTTGTAGGGGTGTCAAGTCCAGTAGTTATTTCAAACAAGACTTATTTATTGTTCAACCTTAAAGGGTAGGGAATTACACTGGGGGGAATGCAGTGACCCCCCCCATGTTGGTGAGTATTATATCTAGGACATTTGAGCCCTATGTGGGAGAACATACTATCTGTTCCAGAGTATTTGTATTGGTAGGAGTAGAAGAGGTGTGATCGGGAGTGTATGTAAGGAAAACAGTAAAATCATTTACTGATTTTACCATAAACATTTCTGGTTGAATTTTATCACTTTAATTTGAATGTGTTCTTGGATTGGTCCAACTTTTATGCAGTGTTTGATACATAATAGTGTTTTCAAGCAGAACCACTCTATAAATCAGAAAAAAATAATTCTTTTAACTGGGTTATTTAGCTCACTGGCATTCCATAATCATATTTATAGCAAACATAATAAATATTTACAACTACTATCACTGCAAATTACATCTGAATAGATCTCCAAACAATCTAGAGTGGTAAATAATTGACCAAGGCCAAATCAATCCAGTTCCACAAAATCATAAAAAAGTATCCTGTATGACTTCCAATATCTCTTGGTAGAGGTGAAGAAACAGTCCCACATGGCATATAGATTCATAGGTTCATAGATGTTTACTAGGTTAATGATCACAGTGGCCTTTTTAAACCTAGCCATGCATCCCGAATCTTTGACAAGTTCTGGTACCCTTGAAAAGCAGGGGCTCGAGAGACGAAACATTTACAAGCAGGGGCCTGGGAGACATAGGTGCCAAAGCAGGGATGAATTTCCTTTTCTGCATCCAGTTGTCCAAGTTACACTTGAATTGGGTTAAGTAAGAACTCTGCTTTACATGTATGTGGAGCTTGATCCAAAGAACGGGTAGTCTGTAGGATAGATACCTGTCTGTCTAGCAGGTCCTATTTTTATCACAGGCTTTGTGTAAGTCTTTAGAATGGGTAATTTTGATGCTGTTCATTTTGTGGATATGCAGGAGGTCCATCAAAGTGAGGTCTGACAATGCCTTGTCTACCAAATATAGATTTCCCCCTCATCAGCCAGCAGGAGACAGAATACAGAGTCTGCATAGGGCATGTTACTTATACCCTGCATAAGGAAGCTCTGTGGATATCCCAATTGTTGGATGTGCTTGCTTAGGTACATACCAAAGGGAGTATTATACTCAAAGGTAGCTCTGATGAATGCTGTATATAGTGGAGAAATTACCTCTTTGGACCTGGATGCCATACCTTTGGTTTATAAGTTGCAGAACATAGAATGATTTCCTCATTAATATAGACATGTGATGGCCAAAGTTTAGATTACTGTCTACATGTGTCCTCAAGTCCCTGACAGCTGAGTTGATTCTTAGGGGTGTATTTTCAATATAATAGCAATCAGGGGTAGATGACTTCCTGAAAGATATTATTATGGATTTCTTGGCATTTAGCTTTAGTCCATTGCTCTGACACAAGTTATTTGTCTGTGTTAGCCCTTTCTGAAGAACATTAGTGTCAGTGAGGGATTCCATGACTGCTCCTAATTTGCAAATTTGGTCTGTTGGAGGCTGCTGACATTGGGTGTGACTTCAGAGAAGTAAATGACAAAAAGGAGCAGTCCCAGTAGTGATCTCTGAGGGACTTTGCTTGTGACAGACCTCTTTGTAGAGGTGGACTCCCCAATTCTAACTTCCTGGGTCCTGTCTGTGAGTCAGCTGGCTATCCACTGAGTAACATAAGGGTTTATGCCTAACCTCTTGAGTTTATCAACAATGCCTGAGTGGGGAATTGTGTCAAATGCCTTAGCCAGATCAAGGTAGGCACTGTGAACCATTTTGTCCTCATCCATTGCTTTGGTAACCTTCTCAAAGAAGTCCACCAGGTCCAGTAGACATGGACTGCCTCAATGAAACCAAATTAGGTTAGGTCCAAGGTCTGGAGGCTTCCTATAGCATTATTAATCATTTCCATGATAATTCTTTCCATGTCTTTGCATATGAAAATAGTGAGTCTTATGGGTCTGTCATTTCCAGGGTCTGTAGATGGTCTACTTTTGTGCAGAGGGATGACTGTCACTGCTCTCCATTTGTGGGGCATGAAGCCTGTTTGGAGGCTATAGTTAAATAGAGGTTCTAGGGGCCAGATAAGTCAAGTTTCATGCTATTTAGATGACACCCTGGTATAATGTCTGGGTCCATTGACAAAATATTCTTGGCATTACAGAAAGGATTGAGGACCTGTGCCCTGGTAATAATAAGAGGAGTTATATTTGACACTATTTCCTGAGGGGAGGTTGAGGAGGAGAGAGGGATAAAGTTAGAACTAAATTTGTCTTCCAGGATATTTGATATATCATCCAGATCATTATAAGTGGATCCATAACAATGAGCTCTAAATACAACTGTGTATTGCACTTGAGGACGCAGACATAGCTAAATAATATCTTGTTGTTGTCTTTGGCCTATGAGGGCAAATGTACCTCAAATTTGGCTTTGGTAGACTTTATTTGCTTTCTTTGTTATTTGTTTAGTTTGATGAGAGTGCTTTTATCTTGCTGGCTGCTACACCACTTAATTTTTGCCATGATTTTATTCCTTCTGTTATACTACTTATCGATGTTATGATTTCACCAGGGTGGCTTGTTTTTTTTAGTTAGTTCTATGCAGCTGGAACACCAAACAACTCACTTTGAGATAAAAAGTCTTTCTCACAGGATTTTGCTCTGGTATAGGCTTGACTATTGGTCTCAAATGCTTCCAAAAAAAAAAAAAAGTTGTTCCTTCTGACTCCACAATGTACGATCTTGGCTCTGGACCAATATTCTTCATGACACCAATCCAATTATGACCTTTCTCATAATGGATTGAGTGGTCTACTGGTCTTATCGCAGTTGGACTTCTGGGATAGTCATTTCCTCAACAGATTGTGTTTCATTGAGCTGCTGTCCTTAACACATGGAACCAACAATTGACTACTGAGTGGTAATGTGGTTCTGGTTTGTCTGGACAGAAGTCTCCGAGCAGGTGAACCAAGATGTTTATCTCAAGGAATATTTCTGAGATTCCAGAGATTCAGGAAGAAATCAGTATTATCTTGCTTAGACTTCTCAAGTAACTGCTTTGCACTTTGAACTGGAACACACAGTTCTGCCAAACAATTTGATTATGGGTACTCTTAACTACTTGTGACATGAGTAAAGTCCCATTCTTCTGCAAATCATTTGAACAGTTGGCTTGTAAACTGCGTGCCATTGTCAGAAATAACTTTGTGCGGACTTCCATGAACAGCAAAATGACATTTCATCTTAGTAATGACAGTACTGGATGCTAGGTTAGGAAGTAAGTAAATCTCGAGCCAACACCAAATAATGTTGACCATTCCACTTTAAGATATCAGTGGCTACTGGCGACCAAGGTAGTTCCGGAATCTGGTTAAGCTAAAGTGGTTCTTTCTGTTGATGAGGCTTACTACTATTACATACTGAACAAAGGAAAGTGCTGTCTGACTATCTTGTGACACAAAAGGCCCAAATGGTATCTCTCTCTCACCCTTCTTTTGATAGGTCCAGTTCCTGGGTGACCACGATGCAAGACAGTAATATACTCATGTTGCAAGGATTTTGGAACAATGACTTTCAGACCTTTTATAATGATACCTTTATCAGACAAAATCTCATCTCTGTATGGAAAATAAGGTTGCAGTTCTTGAGGTATACTAGACTGCTTTGACGGCCACCCTTGACTGATAAAGTGGTTGATCCTCTGTAAAACTAGATCTGTTGTTGTGTGATCTCTCAGCTCATCAAGATGTGTGGAAGAAAATGTTCTCATTTCTATGAATTCAAAATCATCAATCGAATAAGAACCTTGATTTTTATTCTGTTCAGAAGTATTTCTGGGTGATCTGGATAATGTATTAGTAAGATAAAGAAGTTTGCCTTTGTTGTAGACAAGACTGAAATTATACTTTTGCAATCTCAGCATCATGCTTTGCAGTCTAGCTAGAGCTGAATGCATTGGTTTTCTCAAGATAGTGACTAATGGCTGGTGATCTGTTTTGATCTGGATACGTCTACCATAAGCATAATCATGGAACTTTGAAGAAGCAAACACAATTGCCAAAAGCTCTTTCTCAATCTGGGTGTACTGCTGTTCGGTTTGGGTAAGAGTCCTTGATGTATAGCCAACAGGTTGATCTTCTTGTAGGACGACTGCAGTAAGTCCAGATTTTGAAGCATCACAGGAAAGTGTAACTGGTTTGTGACCATCATAGTATCTGAGCATTGGCGGACTGGCAATTCTCTGTTTCAGGACATCAAATGCTCTTTAGTGTTGCTCTAACCAAGATCAGGATACATCTTTATATGTCAGCTCTCTGAGTGGTGTTGAAAGTTGGCTTAAGTCTGGAATGAACTTGCCTAGGTAGTTGACCATGCCATGAAAAACTTTGCAGGGCTTGAACATTGTCTAGAGCTGGCATCTCAAGAATGGTTGATTCCGTTGAAAGGTCTGGTCATAGGCCTATACACATAAATAAGTGACCAACATAAGGAACTTCTTGTAGCCTGAATTAGCATTTTTGTGGGTTGAGCTTAAGATTAAATTGATGTGTCCTTTCTAGAACTTTTCTGAGGTTTCTGTCATGTCCGGCTTCATCACGACCTCCTACTAGTATGTCGTCTACTATAATAGCACAAGGATACCCAGAAAGAATTTGCTCCATTGCACTTTGAAAAACTTCACTTGCAGAATTTATTCCAAATGGCATTCCCAAAAATCTGTACTTGCCAAATGGAGTACTGAAAGTAGTGAGCAATGATGATTTCTTGTCAAGCTGAATTTGCCAAAATGAAGTCTTTGCATCTGAGACAGAAAAAACAGTGGCATTTGGCATCAAAGCTACAACTCCTTCAACTGTGCGTATTGGATGATGAGGTCTTTTTATCACTTTGTTCAAATCTCATGGATCAATAAATATTCTGATATCATCTGAGCTTTTCTTATGAGCTATCACCATGGAAGATACCCATATCGTTGGGGTTTCTACAGGACAAATCACCCCTTGTCACATCATTTTGTCTAACTCAGCTTTGACTCTGTCCTGCATGGCTATTGCAACTTCACGCGCTGGCCTGATAACTGAAGTGACCTCGGGGTCTAACTTCATAGAGTACCCATCTGGAAGTTTGCCTAGTTTGTCTTAAAATAGATCAGCATAGGTACAGCAGAAAAATGTGCTAGACAAAATTAGAGTAGTGGTATTTTAAGCTAATATGATGGATTTCCTTATTAAATTAAATCAGTCCCATTTTGAAAGAGTCTTTGAGTCCTAATAATAACTGAACATGCCTCTTGACCACATAAAACAATAAGATGTATCTTCTTCTACTCTGCTGGAAGTAACATGAAAGAGCTCTGTGGGTTTACCATTTATTCAAACAGTACAAAATGCTTCATTCTTTGCCCTTAAATCTACTGCATTAACTATTTCATGAAACACTGACACACCATCAACATAAAAAGTTGGCTTGCCACCATCTAACTGGTAATTGATAAAGAAAGAGTGTGGGCCGTTTGATTTAGAAAATCTTTTGAAGTGATTCCATTTAATCCATTTGTGGCATTGTTGACCAAAAGCTACACACTTTTCCTTCATATATTAATTACTGCCACAATTATTGCATTTGACAATGAAATTTGATACATTAGGAGTGGAGGCAACCATGACGCCTTTTAATTTTACTGACTCACTCTGATGCTTCACTGAGGCTGTGTGAAGTCTGGAATGTGTTAGAAAGTTCTTGGGTTTACCAGTGGGTGCTGTAGGGTTTACAGCTGCCATGTGCATGGCCTGTTTCTTTTAACCACGTGCTGCATACTATCAACATGAGTTTTATTGCTCTGCCTTTTAGAGCTGCTCATATTTGTGTGCTTTTCTGTAAGCTCATATATCTGACAAATCTCAATGGCATTATTCAAAGTTAAATCACTGTCATGAAGTAAAATCTTTCCCACAGCATCATCTTTTATACCATACACAAGTTTGTTCTTTATCAACTCATCCCTTAAGTCACCAAATCTGCACATTTTAGCATTATTTCTCAAGTCAGTTTTATATGCTGCAAAAGTTTCATCAGGTTTTTGATCTCTTGTGTAAAATAAGTCCCTTTCCATTGTAACAAATTTCTGGAGGTTACACATTTCTCTAAATTTAAGTATTAAGCACTCTGGGTTCTTCCTTGACTCAGTCTGTACAACAATATGACGGTTTTACCCCTCTCCAGCATAAATAGCAGGTGCATACACAAATGAGCACTCCCTTTCTATATCTTCTGATCCAGCTAAATTAAGTGGAATAAATGCTTCTGTATGGTCATCTTTATCAGAAAATACAGCATGTAAGAAAATGTCATATGCTTGCTCAAACACTCTCCAGCTCTTAACAATACTACTGTCAAACACAAGTGCACTGGGTTTTCAAAATCCATCTGCCATGCCCACAAAGTATACACAAACACACTGAAAATATGGCCTTTGTAATTATGTGCGAACAAAGTGTTCTGTGAGCTTGTAACAACATTCAAATGCACAATAAACTCATCAAAATACTTCACTTTGCAAAATATGAGCTGTAATGGCCATACTCTGTGAAATATGCCTTGTAATAGCTGTACTTTGTAAAACAGCTTTACTGTAACACTGCTCAAACATTGAACAGTTTATACACTTCTGAAAACTCTGATATCTTTGCTTAATACAAAAATGCATATGCTTTGTGAAAATGCAGTCGTTTCCCTTTATTTTATTTGTTTTTTGCAATCGGACTTTATTTCAAACATTTTCCATAGTAATTTGAATATTTTTATCAATATTGTAAATATTTGTTTATGCAAGTGTTGTTTAGAAAGTTCTGTATGCCTTATTTCATATTATGCGAATAAGAAATAGTGCTGAGCTAGATTTAATACCTGAAATTCATTTCTGACTTGTTTTACAAATTATCCACAGATTTGGGATGGTCCACTGCTGTGTAGTCCACCAACATCAGGATAAGTGCCATAAATCATTTTTGCCAAGCTGTTTTAAACTTCACGCCCCTTTATTATGCTGGTTCTCATTGCAGACCCTTTAGATATGTCAATTCTATCACCATGTCCTTTTAGACATGCCACTTCTGACACAATGTCACTCGTTTGTCTCTATTACAAATAATAAGAAGGCTTGGGGCTTCGTTCAGATGCTTTAATATATGCAAACACATCAGGATGGACAGCAGCATCTTTAAACATGAATAAACTAATGAACAGAGCTTACATACATACATGCTTACATCTCAACAGCTAACTACAAAATTGCAGTCAGGCTTGCACATGCTGAGTATTTATACTCTAGTGCAAGCCCTTGGGTAGCTTCTTAAAAGTATATACACACATAGTGATATACACCGCAGAAACACGAATACAGGCCCACTAAACATAATCATACCTCTGTTGAACACAGTACATATAATAGCTCACACACCACTGTCTCATTGGTGGCACACCTGAGACAAACCACAAAATCAAACCTATTAGTCATAAGTGACTACATCATGTGACACTCTGATGTCCCTCTCACCAGGCTACATATGGGAAGGTTCACAGTTAGCTGTCTGTGAGGTGCCAGGATTCACCATACCACACATGCACACAAGGCTGTGAACATCAGGTAGTGGTATGATGATGGCATAGTTCCTGTTGGTGTGTACAACTGGAGACATACCTAACTGCACTGTATGCAGAGACATGACTGAGCTGATATGATCATAGCCTTCAGCTGCATTTGATATTCCCCTAGGATCCACACAGAAAATGATTGAAGTCAATAATTGGCTTAGCATGTGGTGTCACTGTAAGGGGATCCACTACATGTCAGCCTGGGATGAATTTCTCAACAAATTTTGATGCTTTGCCAGAGATGGTCTTCATCTGTCACTTCTGGGATTTTGTGTACTGGTCAAGGCTGTTAACATCCCCCTAGTGCATTCTATAGGCAGTGTCTCCAGGGAAAAATTTCCAATGAGAATAAGCCATCATCAAACAACATCACAGTTATGGTACTCCACACTAGGAATGCCAACAATGAACTACACCCATTGGAAGGTGTCCCCAGGTTGGAATACGCAGACATTTTTGCAGTCACAGACAGCTGGTCCAAGGCTGAGGACAGCACCACAGACATACCAGGCTACATGTCCTTCCACATGTTCAGACCTAAAACTGACAGAGTGCAAGGTAATGCAGGTGGTGTATACATACTCATTAAAGATAGATACACCTCCAGATTGGGTACACAGTGTGATTTCCTGGGAACACTGTAGGTGCTATTCACTGCTGGAACTGCACCTAATCAAGCCATTACAGCTACAAGAGCAACTCCATGACTCAGGGCACCTGTTGTGCTTATTTGAATCCACTTGTGTGTATCATGAGACATCACAACACCGTGGTTTGTGCTGAGTTTACGTAACCACCATTTGGGTTGGTCATTCAGTCTCACTTGGCCAAAGGTTAGTCAACGTCCTTAACTACAATACCCTGAAGCAGTGTTGTGACATCCGCACAAGGGGTGACAATGGACTGCATTAGGTGCTTACAAATATGGGAGACCACTGTAGTGCCTCAACTGTGAGGTCCTCCCTGGTGAGATCTAGCCACAAACTGGTCTCATTAACAGTAAATTTCACACCTGAACCCCCCGCTTTGCAGCAATTACAGTCATAAATATCAACCAAGCAAATTATAACCTCTTATGAGATGGTATAAATAGCTTGTCTGTACCTCCCCCCTCAGATGGAGCAGGCAACTATGCTGAGCTCAACAATAATGATTTATACAAGCACCTGTACAACTGCATAGATTCAACTGCACCTGACAGGAGGAAAACAAGCTCCTCGTAGCACAGCAAGCCTGCCTGGTGGGCAAGTACCATTATCTGGCTGGCCACCAAGAGATGGACATTGTTGTGTGACAGCTGGAGTGATGCAGCCCCACTAACATGGAAGCACACCTTCTTCAGTTAAAACAAGCAAATAGTGTTGTAGTGACATCCTGTAAAAGAACATATGTGACAAAATTGGCCTCCTCCACAAAGGACAATCACAAGGCATAGAGTAATTACATGTGTAACCTAAGAGGAAAGGCCCAGATTGTTGGTGAACTTGTAGTTAATAATACCATATATGAGCCTGTAGACATAGCTAACCTGTTCAACAGGTTCTGTGACAACTTCACTCTTCTGTCCCCACTACACATATGACATGCCATCCTTACAACCTGTCCAATACCTTCTATAGCGACAGGGCAGGTCATAAATGGCCTCTCTAAAGAGGAAGCACAGCATCTATTGGACATGATATCATCCCAGGCTGCATCTTACATGGGATCCAACAAGGATTACTAACACCATTGTGCATTCCTTGCAATCATAGTGTAACCACCAGCTGCATCCCAGCTGACTGGGAAATGGCAACTGTTATTGCCTTGCACAGAGGTGGTGCATCCACCGACCATTGGAACTATAGACCTATTAGCCTGAATAGCCATATCTTTAAGCCCATGGACCTGATCAGCAAAGATATATGTAATCTACAAACAGTTGACCATACACAGTTTGGATTTCTGAAAGGAAGATCATGCCTGTTAAACCTGACCAACATGTATGGGGCGATTACCAAGGACCTGGATGAGGGGACATCTGTGCATACAACCTCCCTGGACTTAGCCAAGCTGTATCCCCCATTCAGGCATCATTGACAAAAATCACCAAAGTAGGCATCAACAGTAATATCATTACAGCGGTCACTAAGTGGCTTTCTGATAGAATTCATACTCAAAATAGGGAAATACACCTCCGATACCTGATTTGTAACCAGTGGTTTTCCACAGGGCTCAGTCATGGGTACTCTACTACTTGGAAACCATTTAAACACAGTACACGCACAGCATGAATATATGTGGCTGACAAGGTTGGCTGATGCTTGCAAACTGTGGCAGCAGGTCATAGAATATCACAGTTATGTCAGTATCCTACAAGAGGGTCTTCATGGGCAAATGCTTGTTGACATACTCTTGGCCATAAACTCCATGCAAATATGTATATAGTGTAATTTCCATTAGTAACACCAATGTGCCTGGTAAGTAGCACATCAGTAGCAACATCTGTAGTACATACTCAGGGGTGATAGACCTGGGCTTACAGGCCTGACCACCAAGGTTTACACCTGCTTTACATTGGATCTCCATGTCTCCCCTGTGGTAAGAAAGGAATTATATGTTGATCACATCATAACTGAGGGCACTGTCACCCTAAAATGACAGGTATGATCTTCATTTACTCTTCCCTCAGCAGGCCAATATTTGAGTTCAATGGCCATCTTGTTAGGTACCTTTACATGCACTAGGGACAACTGCCCTTAATGCAAATGTTCCTCACAAGGGGACATCAGATCATCAGTATCTGTCCTAT
>NC_056731.1:753213935-753348935 GCF_019279795.1 Protopterus annectens
GTCTCTCAACAGGTAATGTTATGACTCTGTCATAGTCCATGTTTAAGTGAATGAATTATGACATATCACCCTGGACTATATGAAGAGAGACATGATCAAGCTTGCTGAATATGTGTCTCAGGCAGGTATGTTCCTAGCTTTAAGCAGCATTCTACCATCACCCAGAATGATGCCTCAGTACAAACAGAAAATGATTGACTTTAACAGTTGGCTTAGTTTCTGGTGTCATTCCAAGGGGATCCAGTATCTGACAGCCTGGGATGACATGACTGACAAAGTCAATGCTTTGCCAGAGATAGGCGGCATCTGCCTCCCTAGGGCTTCAGGCTCCTGGCAAAGCCTCTTGCCTCCCTCATAGTGCCTTTTTTAGACAATGCCATGAGGTCAAAACTACCAATATGAAAATTTCATCAAAAAGAAATTAAAGGTCATGCTGCTAACCATTAGGAGTCTAAACATGAAAATGCACTCATTGCAAGCATTCTTAACCCTGGAAGAGCTGACATTTGTGCAGTCACAGAAACCTGGTTCAAAGCTGTGGGGAGCACCCCAGCCATACCAGGTTAATTGTCCTATAATCCATTCAGATCCCAAACCGTGGGTAGCAAAAGAAAAGGAGGTGTAGTTGCAATATACATAAAAGACATACATACCTCTAGGCTGGTCAAATGGTATGATGCACAGGAAACACTCCAGGTGCAGTTAACAATTCATAAGACCCCTATTGAAATTATAGCTGGCTATAGGCCTCCGACTCAAGATGCCC
Organism: Protopterus annectens; assembly: GCF_019279795.1. Taxonomy (NCBI): domain Eukaryota; kingdom Metazoa; phylum Chordata; order Ceratodontiformes; family Protopteridae; genus Protopterus; species Protopterus annectens. The sequence goes on from NC_056731.1 coordinate 753,214,702, forward strand.
ACTTCACCTATCTGAACTGCTTCGAATATATCAAGATTCAAACCTTTACCTTGATCCTGGGTGACTTTAACTATCCAACCATAGATTGGAAGAAATACTCAAGCCAAAACACAAATGCCCAGAGATTCCTTGATTTTGTCAATGCAAATACATTGGACCAGTTGGTTGACATTCCCACAAGAGATGAAAATATCTTGGACTTGGTATTAACCATCATGAGTAACCACTGCAGCATCCCTACAGTATCATCATCCATGGTAAGATCAGACCACAAAGCAGTCACTTTCGAAGACACCATCTCTCTCAATCCCTCCCCAGCTGGAGCCAAACAAAAAAAAAACTTCTCCAAAGCTGATTACAACCTCCTGAGGGAAGGTACAAACAGCTTCCCAGCCCCCTCCCCCTCCATAGGAACTGGCACATATGTCCTTACCTACACCAAAGTACTATATGAGCATTTATATAACTGCATGGAATCAGGAATACCAGACAGGATGATATCATCCTCCTCAAGGAAGAGTAAACCTGTTTGGTGGACATCTACAATAAATACACTGTATAATAAAAGGAAAAAATTACTGTTGAGGATCAAGAAGGAGCAGGTACCTAACTGGAAGCAATTTCTCCTTAGACTGAACAAGCAAATAAGAGCACTAGTGAAATCCTCCAAAGCAAACTTCGAGTCCAAACTGGCCACATATATCAAAGACAATCAGAATGCCTTCTTCACATATGTCCACAATCTCAAGGGAAACAAGCAGATCTGCTCAGAACTGGTGGTCAAGGTTACCACATACACAAATGTTGTAGATATTGTCAACCTGCTGGCAGACAGGTTCAGTAAAAACTTCACTCATCTGTCCCGCCATCAGTAAAACAGGACATCCCCAGTACCTACCCCCCCTCCCCTTATGTCTAGGGAGCAAGTCATCACTGCTCCTCAAAGGCAAAAAATACAGCCTCCATGGGACGCAATAACATCCCAGGCTGCATCCTACATGAACTCAGGCAGGAACTCACAGCACCATTAAGCACCCTATTCAACCAAACCCTGAGTACTGGCTTCATCCCAGCTGAATGGAGGACAGTCACTCTCATCTCTTTACACAAATGTGGAGCATCCGCCAATCCAGGAAATTATAGACCCATCAGCCTAACTAACCTAATCTGCAAGGCCATGGAGTGGGTTATCATGGACCTCATTAACAAGGACATTGGCAACCTCCAGACACTTGATCTCACACATTTTGGTTTTGTCAAGGAGAGATCATGCCTGTTAAATTTGGTCGACTTCTTTGAGCAAGTCACCAAGGCCATAGTCAAGGGGAAGATGGTGCACACCGACTACCTTGACCTGCCCAAAGCCTTCAATACTATTCCCCATTCAGGTATAATAGATACACTCTCTCAACTAGGCATCAATCCATATGTTACCAGATGAGTAGCAAACTGGCTCACTGCTAGAACTCACCTAGTCAAAATATGGGAAGCCACCTTAAGTCATAGACCCATAACAAGTCATGTACTCCAGAGATCAGTCTTGGGGCCTCTGCTGTTTGAGATATATTTCTCGGAGGTGCAGACCAAATCTAGTGGGCTATGGATGACCAAGTTTGCAGATGACTGCAAGCTGGGTGCTGTCATCAATTCCCCTAGTGATGTGGACATCCTCCAAGAGAGTCTCACCCAAACAAATGACTGGTACAGAAACATGGCCTCAAACTGAATGCCAAAAAATGCATCATCATCCCTATTGGGGAGAGTGACATCCCCACAAATTATAACATTGATAATAAGGTCCTAAGCATGCAATCATTCGTGAAGTACTTGGGCACCCAGGTTGATAGCAAACTGACTTTTGACCACCATATTGCCTCCGTTGTATGGAAAGCTTTCTACATGGCCCACCTCATTAGTATGGGTATCTCATCCAGGGACAAGGTGGTTATAACATCCCTGTATTCTTCCCTTATAATACCCATTATTGAGTAAAATGCCCCTTTCAGTATGTACCTTACAAAGCATATGCAGCAGCTAGAGAGACCACAGAGGTTCCTCACCCCGAGAATCCAGGGCCTCAAACATCTACCCTACACACAAAGGCTAAAAGCTCTGTCCTTCTACTCAGTCTCCTACAGACTCCTCAGAGGTGACCTCTGTCTGGCATACAAAGCAATCTCAGACTCCCCCCTGATGGGACTGCTGCATATCCGCAAGTTAAGCTCCACTCCAGTAACCTACACGCGCAACCTTAACCTGGTCTGACATCAACAGGACTTGTTAGTGGGACAGATTTGTGTCCCAGAGACTCCCCTTCTGTGGAATAGACTACATCTCCACATAAAGCAGAGTATCTCATTAACCCTTTTCAAGTGCAACCTGGCTAACTGGATGGGAAACAGAAAATACACTCCTGGGATTCCACCTGTGTCCCTGCTGGACAGTGGCATAGGGTGCTGAATTGTTGGAACATGGGCTAAATTCTTAAGCATGCCCAGTGGGATTTTCACTAGTTATAAACTAGCTCCAGCCCACACCTGCCTGTACTTCAGTCCCGGATTTTACACAAAATGACATCTGTCCCTGTTTCTGCACTGCTGCATTTTACTCAAATTGTGTACGACTTTCTGAGGTTGTGTGATATAATTAATATGTGTAGAGGGGGATAATATTACACCACACACAGAATGACACTCTGTAAAACAAAATGTAATGATATCTCACATCCAATAGAAGTGGATATTTCTAGATAAGAATCATGTACAACATCACAAAAGATAATTGCCTTAATCCATTAAGCCACACAAGCAGCTTGACAGACAGGGGTCAGTCATCACACAATCAGTTGCATAAATATGTATATTGTTATTCCTGCATTAAGGAAGACATACAATGTATAATCAATTTCTATGTTACTGTTCTGAGACTGAGAGAAATGCTCATATACCACTGATGAGTTACTGTTACAGCAGTCGCAAGGGAACACTGCTCTATTAGGGGTTGGGGAGCAACACCACATGTTCTGCTGGGATACACAATAGTCTGGCTGTCGTGTAATCCACTGTCTAACTTCTCCCTTCAATGATAGATCAGTAATCTGTTGAGGTTGGCTGGCAGGAATATTCCATGCATGAGGCCTACTGAATAGTTATGGAAACATGATAGTGGAATGGGTATCTGTAGTCCCATGGGGATGTTATGTCTGTTCAAGTAATCCACTATATTTACTTGCAAATTGGGGTCTATATTAGATCAGTGACACAGCATTACAGAGAATGCCATTACACTGACACATATAGACCGAAATCCAAAAATAGGAAGACTCAGATCACCGATTTTTTTCCCAGGGAAAAAATCGCTTGGCCTGAGCTGAGAAATAGCCCTTTACCCCACTGTAGTTCGATCTCAGAGTTGGTATATTTAGTTTGGGGGTGTGGGGGCAAAGCCTCCAACTTTGTTATGTTTGAAATTGTGTGTATGTGTTTTTAGTGCAAGCGATTTCCTTCTCAGGGAACGAAATCACTGTTTTGAACATTCGAGGTTTAGTGAGGTCGTGATTATGTGTCGATGAAGAGGCGTTTGATGGAATGCCTCTTCAAGCATTTAATATAGACCTGCATAATGTACCAGATCCATACATACAATGCTATATCATAATAATCCTTATAAGTACTGTGTAGGTTACTCTGTCTGATACAAACAGTACAAAGTCAATACATAGACAGGTTAAGTGGGTTGCCTGGCAACAATTTTAATTTATGTATGTGAGTTGGAGTAAGATGTTAGTCCCTAAGTTCCTAGGTTATCAGTGAATGTGCTATGCGTTGTCTCTTAGCCAAAGCTAGGGAATACTGAGCATGCCTACATCTGCTTACAGGGACATCAGCAAGGGGTTCCTCCTCCAAGTCCTCCTGTGACTGTGGCTGTGGTGACCGAGGCACTGGTGGGGGGCTGTGTATCCCTTCTCTTTGTTGAGCCTGCTGCAGCTGTTTTCACAGGATCAGATTGTGTAGCATAGCACATACTGTGACTGTATGTGCACATGTGGCTAGAGAGGACTGCAAGGCTCCACCAGATATATCAAGGCACTGGAACCGTGACTTTAGAATCCAAACACATACTCTGTGATGTTCCTAGTTTGTGGATGTGCCTCATTATGGCATTCTTCTGTGGGCATGTATGCATTTCTGATGGGTGTCATCAAACATGATTCTAGGGTGTAGCCAGCATCCCCAAGTAAATGATCATGTGGTATGCCCCCCTAGCAAACATCTGGTACAGCTATGATATGTGCTAGATATGGGAATCATGATAACTACCAGGGCTGCCAGCCAGAACACAGATTCAAGATAATTCCCCGGGCATTGCACATGACCTGGCAGTTGATGGAGTGGAACCCTTTGTGGTTGACTAAGATTCTACCCTTCTCACCAGGTGGTGGCTTGATGTGTACATGAGTGCAATCTAACCAGTACTTCAGGGTAGTGTGCTACATGGTAGAACTGTTGCATATTGCCGGTCTTCTTCTCAGGGGATAGGGTTAAAGATATGTGCTCACTGGCATGGGTAGCATAGCATCCAGAAATTGGTGGAGTATCCTGCATGCAGATACAAGTGACATCCCCATCATGTCCCCAGTTGGTCTTTGAAAAGTACCTGTCATCATTATCCTAAGGTCTACAAATATCTTTGTTTCCACTGAGATGGGTTCCCCTCTGTTGCCTCTCGCTCTGAGTTGAGGGCGGCAGAGCTCAGTGAGTTCTTGTAGTATCTCCCTGTCCAACCTGTAGCTCTCTACAATCTCTCATGTAGCTCCTGGAAGGTTAACCTGGGCCTGAACACTCTTCTCCTTCTCAGCCTAGGCCTATTGCCAGCAGCGCCAGCAGCATTGACCTCAGCCTGAAGCACATGCAGATGTAGAATAGCTGCAGAAGCCCCTGGCATTATTTCATCAGTTAAAATTTGCAAGTCAGTACTCCAATGGTTTAGAGTACTGAGGGAAAATCTGATTGCAGGGTGTATGTATACTTTATCTGCTGTAAGTCCACCATGTGTAATTGGCTAATTATTATGCATTTCACTTGCCTAGATTATAACTGACATCATTTAATGGCTGTACTTTATTGCACAATGTGATGCTATGCGCTGAGCCTTACAGCATAGCTTACACAAAAGTCAAAATCTGTAATTGAATATATCTGGTTCTAATTACTTGCTGCCTGTGTCATCACTGTGACCTGAGTGGTCTTTCCACATGAACACACTCAGCTATGCGGCACGCCACACAAACATACTCACCAGGAGTTAACAAATTCTTAAAAGTAATGGGACACATCCCCTTGCTGGCATCCACATCCACTAGAAATATCAACATGTAGGAGCCTACATGAAAAGTGTCTGTGGACACGGTTGCTCCTTTTACTGATTCAACAACTTCACCTCATGTGCATACATATCTGTGCTGACAGCCTGGTAACTACATGGTTTATAGCCGTATGACCTGGGTAACAGCACCAACGCACCATTGTATGAAACCGCATCAACCTCCTATAATACATTTCTGACATATTTTATAAAATGCTTTTTATTCCTTTTTTTTCAATTAGGCATGTTTGCACATTGTGGCATATAATGCAAACATGCCAAATTATTAATAAACATATTTATTTTAACATAGTCCTTTGTTTTTTCAGACATCCATAATGTACCTTTTGTACATATATGTATGTGTTCCAACATTTAATGGGGAGGTATGTCCATCTGTCTGATGTTTTACATCCTCTTCTGTCCATGTAGACACCTGTACATGGAAAAATTCAGCATACACTATGGACACGGACATGTGGTCAACACGGATGCCTTTCTGCATGTTGGATTGCTCCACCTGGGTCATTTGCATAAGATTCACCTCCTTATTAAGTAAGTTGTATAACAAGGAACTTTCCTTGAAAGCACGTTTGTGCTACTGTACACATTGTGACAAGATGTGTACACAAAAAAAAATAATGTAGGCTTTACTGTATTCCCCCTTTAGTCCTCCATGTTTAGAAGCAATTTTTAAAAATGTTTTACTTTTAATAGTGTGTGTAATGAACTTTAATTTTTGTATAAAAAGTGTTTGCATGCATAAAGATGTATGTAAACTTTTTATACAAAACAAAAAGTTATTTTGCACCTTTAGACATGAGCTTTAGAAACATCTGAGTGTTCCATTAATCCATTATCAGACTCCATGGTGCAGTCTGCAGATCTTTTATGAATTCTACAATACTTTCATTAGTCCTTGGTAACTTGTCCATAATCACAGCCAAAGGTGGAAGAAACCACCTTGGTTGACGTGTTATGATTCTGAGCAACTTCCTTGGTCCTCTTGGGAATTGAACCATTCAACCGACACTGCAGAGCTGCAATATGGCTAATCTGTCTGGTCTGTCCTTAACTGGCTTTATTCTCTTCCTATTTTATGACTACTGACAGCAGCAAGGAGTAACACAGCAGGCAAACAAAACCTTTAGCTGACTGTTGAGAGGCAATCTATGTCTATCATACAAGGCGTCTTTCGATCCCACTTTGATGGACCTTTTGCATATCCACAAAATGAATAGTCTCAGAATTACTTGATCTAAGGATTAAAACGTGCAACATGAACAAAACATGTTGAAGGGACAGGTAGTTGTGTTTACAGCCTCCTGCCTGCTTTAGCTTGGGAAAATAACACATATGGGTATTTGCCATAATTGGAAGTGTTCTGCAACAAATAACATTTCTTATTGGCTGTAAACTTTTTAGCCTCTTATATTATACAATCACCATAATAAAAGGGGACTGTAAAAAAGCCTTAATTTCTGAGTTAGTTGAATATACAGAGTAATGATTTTTATGTACATTTCAGTTCTGGGAACAGATTCTGCCTCATCTTGATAGCTCCTGCTTTCAACTCTTCGCTTGATGAAGGTACTGGGTTTGTAAATTACTGTATAAAACTGGTTGATGCACAGATTTAAGAGCACAGGGAGTAAGACAAGCATCAGAGACAAAGTGGAGAATTAAGGCAGTGGAACTGGAAGGGATATATTGCATGTAGGGTGGGGCAAGGCTTGAGGCAGGAAATTAAGGGGCAAGAACCAGTGTAGGAGAGATTAGGGTTTTATTTATTTACTTTATGTTGTATTAGTTTAACTGGGTAGTCCATCTGGGTGGTCAGCCCATTTTCTGTGGAGGCCTGGGGGAGAAGCCTCAAGTTTCATACAGTTCATAGCAAGATCATAATATAGACATTTTGAAGCACAGTTATAGTAAAACACACAAAAACATAGGAGAAAGCAGTCATGGGTTACCATACTAAGATAAGTTGAACACTCAAAGGGAAGATTCACACTAGGTACATAGTATAAGAGCAAAACAATGATATGCACATTTATCAAAACTCCATGAGGTATCAGTCAATATTTTATATATAAATTTATGCTAGCTCTTACGTTTGAAAAGTATTGAAGGATGTGTTAAAAGATAGAATTTATTATGTATGAACAGTTGAAAGTAAAAATATATTATTATTAGGGGTATAATTATAAGACTGTGTTAGTGTATATAAAAAAGAAAAAGAGAGTACTGACAGTAGGAGTAAGAGCTGGAGGGTACTTTAGTAGTATAGTATTTCATTATGGAAATAGACAGGTGGAGATTATGAATAGTGTTACTATTCAGCCTGGGTTAAAGAGAGTACTGATAGTAGGAGTAAGAGCTGGAGGGTACTTTACTGGTATAGTATTTCATTATGGAAATAGACAGGTGGAGATTATGAATAGTGTTACTATTCAGCCTGGGTTAAAGAGAGTACTGATAGTAGGAGTAAGAGCTGGAGGGTACTTTAGTAGTATAGTATTTCGTTATGGAAATAGACAGGTGGAGATTATGAAGAGTGTTACTATTCAGCCTGGGTTAAAGAGAGTACTGATAGTAGGAGTAAGAGCTGGAGGGTACTTTAGTGGTATAGTATTTCATTATGGAAATAGACAGGTGGAGATTATGAATAGTGTTACTATTCAGCCTGGGTTGAAGAGAGTACTGATAGTAGGAGTAAGAGCTGGAGGGTACTTTAGTACTATAGTATTTCATTATGGAAATAGGCGGACATTATGAATAGTGTTACTATTCAGCCTGGGTTAAAGAGAGTACTGATAGTAGGAGTAAGAGCTGGAGGGTACTTTAGTAGTATAGTATTTCATTATGGAAATAGACAGGTGGAGATTATGAATAGTGTTACTATTCAGCCTGGGTTAAAGAGAGTACTGATAGTAGGAGTAAGAGCTGGAGGGTACTTTAGTGGTATAGTATTTCATTATGGAAATAGACAGGTGGAGATTATGAATAGTGTTACTTTTCAGCCTGGGTTAAAGAGAGTACTGATAGTAGGAGTAACAGCTGGAGGGTACTTTGGTGGTATAGTATTTCATTATGGAAAAAGACACGTGGAGATTATGAATAGTGTTACTATTCAGCCTGGGTTAAAGAGAGTACTGATAGTAGGAGTAAGAGCTGGAGGGTACTTTAGTGGTATAGTATTTCATTATGGAAATAGACAGGTGGAGATTATGAATAGTGTTACTATTCAGCCTGGGTTAAAGAGAGTACTGATAGTAGGAATAAGAGCTGGAGGGTACTTTAGTGGTATAGTATTTCATTATGGAAATAGACAGGTGGAGATTATGAATAGTGTTACTATTCAGCCTGGGTTAAAGAGAGTACTGATAGTAAGAGTAAGAGCTGGAGGGTACTTTAGTAGTATAGTATTTCATTATGGAAATAGGTCGAGATTATGAATAGTGTTACTACTCAGCCTGGGTTAAAGAGAGTACTGATAGTAGGAGTAAGAGCTGAGTGGTATAGTATTTCATTATGGAAATAGACAGGTGGAGATTATGAAGAGTGTTACTATTCAGCCTGGGTTAAAGAGAGTACTGATAGTAGGAGTAAGAGCTGGAGGGTACTTTACTGGTATAGTATTTCATTATGGAAATAGACAGGTGGAGATTATGAATAGTGTTACTATTCAGCCTGGGTTAAAGAGAGTACTGATAGTAGGAGTAAAAGCTGGAGGGTACTTTAGTGGTATAGTATTTCATTATGGAAATAGACAGGTGGAGATTATGAATAGTGTTACTATTCAGCCTGGATTAAGACAGCAGCATAGCCTTGTTTTGGATAGGTGGGACATCAGCAGTATTTTAAATGTTTGGGGATTGGTGGTGGTTAGTGTTGACTGGGGGGCGTCATATTCCATAACATGGAGATACTATTGCAGTACAAAGCATCACCATGGAAGTTGTTGGACTTTGTAATTTGTTGAAGAAGCTTATCTGAAGATCTGAGTTGTCTTGTGTTGGAATGGGTTTTGGTAAGTTTTATATATCTGGACATTTTTCGGTTGGTATACTGTTTTGTAGGCTATTGTAAGATGTCTAAATTAAGGAGATTGGGTAATTCCAGCCAGTTAAGTTGTTGCAATGAATTACAGTGGTGTGCTCTATGTGGGGAGTTGTTCGCAAACTGGTCAATTTTATTGTAGCATACTTCAAGTTTTCTTAGTTCTGTTTTCTTCAGGTTAGTGAAGATGGCAGAGGCGTATAGAAGAGGGACAGTAAATGTGCCCTGCCTGATGAAATCAGTAAGATATAGCTTGGCTCTATAGAGGGAGCCTAGTTTAATGTGAACATTTTTAATGATGAGTGTCACATGTTTACTGAATTTTAGGTTGTTATCAATTGTGATGCCGAGAAGTCTGCAGTGTGAGACTGGTTCAATCTTGGTTTTGCTTAAAGAGTAGATTTAAAAGGGGATGTATTGGATAGAGGGATTACTGCTTGAGAATATCATTAGTTTTGTTTTTATGGGGGTTCAGGATTAATTGTGAGTTATCAAGCTGTGATTCTATAGAACTGAAAGAGAGCTGTGTTTTTTCATGAAGTTCAGGCAGGGAGGGGACTGCACATATAAGAGGTGAGTCATGTGCATATTGTATGATTTTGACTAAGTCAGTAGCAGCATGGCACTTGTTAGAAAACATGTTAAAAAGGAGTGGGCTAAATATTGATCCCTGTGGTATGCCTAGTGGAATGGATAATGTAAGAGAGAATTTGTTGTGCCATTTTACTGATTGTTGTCGATCTGGTAAGTAGTTATGGAACCATTGAAGGGCAGAGTGGTTTATTTTAAGAAACAGGAGTTCTTGTAGAAGTTTTTAGTGGAATACTGTATCAAATGCTTTGGACATGTCTAGGAATATTGAGACTAGTTGGCTATTGTTCCTAAGATGGTTAATGGGGTCTTAATAGTGCTGTGGTGGGGCTATGGTTAGGTTGGCAGCTAAGCTGGGTGTTAGGAGATTATTTGAGAGCAGGTAAGTCATGAGTTGTGAGTGGATTCATTTTTCTGATTTTTGGATTAGTGATTGGAGAATGATTCAAAAAGGGAATTAAGAATATTGACAAAAGAGGCAGGGTAACATATTATAGTTAAATTAGTCTTAAAGCTCAGGTTTAGTAAAAAAATAGGAGATACTGAACAAGAGGGAGAGTGGGCACCAATAACTTCTCAAGAGAGATGGTAAGATGGTAGCAAACATGGTTGGAGAGGTCATAGAGAGCTGCATGGAAATGGTTTGGAGACAGAAGATGGGATTTCTGAGCATAATGATGACTGAGACAGTGTACAAGGAAGAAGTGCTTAGGACTGGAGGGACAGCAAGTTTCCTAGCAGAAATGCCATCTGCATCAAAGGAACCAGCTTCATATTAGCCTAGAAAAGGCAGTGTTGCTCAGAGCTGGCATAGAAATGTACACTTCATTAAATGCATCTTTAAATTGAGATGAGCTAAGATGGATAGAAGAAGGGCAGTTAAGCAGACAGTAACAAGAAAGATGAAAGGGCACAGAATATAAGGGATGAACAACCAAAGGTGACACAGAGCACAGCTCGCAAAGTATGAACAAACAACGGTGACACAAAGCACAGCTTGCTAGTATGAATAAACAAAGGTGACACAGAGCACAACTTGGTAGTATGAACAAAGGTGACACAGAGCACAGCTTGCTAATATGAATAAACAAAGGTGACACAGAGCACAGCTTGGTAGTAAGAACAAAGGTGACACAGAGTACAGCTTGCTAGTATGAACAAACAAAGGTGACACAGAGCACAGGTTGCTAGTATGAACAAATGTGACACAGAGCACAGTTTGCTAGCATGAACAAAGGAGACACAGAGCACACCTTGCTTGTATCAACAAACAAAGTGACACAGAGCACAGCTTCGTAGTATGAACAAAGGTGTGACAGAGCACAGCTCGTTAGTATGAGCAAACAAAGGTGACACAGATCACAGCTTGCTAGTATGAATAAACAAAGGTGACACAGAGCACAGCTTGGTAGTATGAACAAAGGTGACACAGAGCACAGCTTGCTAGTATGAATAAACAAAGGTGACACAGAGCACAGCTTGGTAGTATGAACAAAGGTGACACAGAGTACAGCTTAGATCAAAAAACTGCTCAAGGCTTGGAAAATACAAATTCACGGACTAGCGTAACTTCCACTTTATTCAACGCTTTCATAAAAAACTTCTTCAGAACCAAAAGGAATGTTACATCAAGCATTCATTTAAATACTGCACGCAAATAAAATCAATTAATCAATTACATAGTGTAAAAACATAATTAAAGAGCCCTTTACAAAAAGCAAACTCTTCATTCATCATTATGCACTATAGTATAGGCATAATTGAGTACATTACAATAACAAACATTATAAAACATATGCTTCACGATCTTTTAAGAAACATTTAATAGTGATGGCTTCATTTAACCCAGGAAAATGATCTGCCTGTACTTTAATTTGCCATCTAGCCTCTCTTTGAGCCAAAAAATTCCTGTAATCACCCCCCCCCCCCCGATGTCAGGTTCACAGTGTTCCAGGTTAGAAAACAAACATTTTTTAAAACCAATACATTCAACACTATGTTTATAAAATATTCAGTTTTTGTCCTTTTTTCTAATATTATACATATGCTCCTTCATTCTAACATTTAATTTTCTAGTAGTCATACCAATATAAAATGATGAGCATTTGTCACACACTGTAATATAAACAACTCCTTTTGTTTTGCAACAAAAACTACCAGGGACCCCTATGGTATAAAGTATGTGAGGAAGCTGAATATAGGGACCTTCTAAAATAAACCTACAGATGGAACAGTCATGACACTTGTGCATACCCCTGTTGATATGCCCCTTCTTAATGCTACATGTGCTTCTATCTCTCCCCTTTTCAAATGCTCCTTTCAGACTATGTTCATTCCTATAAAAAAACTTCGGTTTCCCCTTAATGGCTGCCATTAAATCAGCATTTCCTACGAGGATCTTCCAATTATTGTTTATAATATTACGTATACCTATATTGTCAACACTCATATTCATACTGAAACATAACATTTCAGTATACTTTCCAGTTTCCTTAACTTGGAGTGTTGGCCTATTTTTCAAAATGGGTGGATACAAGGTTTCATGTTGCTTAGAGATGTCATCAGCTGCTTCCCTTAACAAACTCTCACTGTACCCCCCCCTCCAAAAACAATTGTATGATGAATTCAAGCTCATTAATAAATGTCTCATCAACACTCGTCATCCTGCTAGCTCGTATGAATTGGCTTTTAGGTGTATTATTCAGCATGAATTTCGGATGTTGACTAGTTGCATGTAAATAATTATTCTTGAAAGTTTCTTTACGAAAAATACTGCTAGTAAAGTTTTCTCCCAATGCATTCCATGTCAAAGTTACATCCAAAAAGTTAATGAAATTTCCATAACATCCCACAACAAACTTCAAGAAGTCAGAAACCTCATTCAACTTATTACAAAATAACTGCATTTCTCGAACCCCTCCATATAAAATAAAAATTAAATCATCTATAAATCTATTGTAATAAATGACCTTGAATTCAGTTTACAAGGAGTCCAAGATGGTGTGTTCCCACCACCCCATAACTAAGTTGGCAAAAACTGGGGTTGCTGGGGACCCCATCGCAACTCCTTGAACTTGCTTGTAAAATCTATGATTAAAAATAAAAAAAATTATTTTTCTAAATTAACTTCCATAGAATCACAATAAAAACTGACTTCTCCATTAGATATATTACTACATGGCTGTAGAAATGCTCTCATTGCTTCTATCCCCTTGTCGTGGGGTATGGACGTGTATAAAGACACAACATCTAGAGTAAACATAATGTGCTGTGTTGGACTGAATAAATGAGCTTCATTCAGAAAACGAGTACTATCTAAAAAATCCCAAGAGTCCCTCAAATATGACTTAATTTTACAAACAATAGAACTAAGCATTGCATCAATCATTTTTGACATACCCACTGTGACATAATTTGGGGCAGAAATAATAGGTCTGAAGGGAGGGTCCGTTAGGCTTTTGTGACTCTTAGGAATAACAAACATCACTCCTATTCTAGGATGTTCTACTTCACAAAAATTGTACAATGCAGAATCCATATTACTGCACATCAAATTTTCATACAAAAAGCTGTTAACATATCTGAAACTTTTCTCTATGTCCTTTGTCGAAACAATATTATATTCATTCACATTACTGAGCATAGATTCAATTTTATTAATATAATCTTTTTGATTCACGAAGACAGTTAGCCGTCCCTTATCACTTTTCATTATTCTGATGTCTCTAGAAGTCACTAACTCTTTCATAGCTTTTCTCATGTTGACATTCAAGTTATTAAAATAATAAAAATTGCAGGTTGCTAGTATGAACAAACAAAGGTGACACAAAGCACAGGTTGCTAGTATGAACAAAGGTGACACAGGGCACAGGTTGCTAGTAAGAACAAATAAAGGTGACACAGAGCACAGGTTGCTAGTATGAACAAAGGTGACACAGAGCAGTTTGCTAGTATGAACAAAGGTGACACAGAGCACAGCTTGCTAGTATGAACAAACAAAGGTAACACAGAGCACAGATTTGCTAGTATGAACAAACAAAGGTGACACAGAGCACAGCTTGCTAAGTATGAACAAACAAAGGTGACACAGAGCACAGCTTGCTAGTATGAACAAACAAAGGTGACACAGAGCACAGGTTGCTAGTATGAACATACAAAGGTGACACAGAGCACAGCTTGCTAGTATAAACAAACAAAGGTGACACAGAGCACAGCTTGCTAGTATAAACAAACAAAGGTGACACAGAGCACAGCTTGCTAGTATGAACAAACAAAAGTGACACAGAGCACAGCTTGCTAGTATAAACAAACAAAGGTGACACAGAGCACAGGTTGCTAGTATGAACAAATGAGACACAGAGCATAGTTTGCTAACATGAACAAAGGTGACACAGAGCACACCTGGCTTGTATCAACAAACAAAGTGACACAGAGCACAGCTTCGTAGTATGAACAAAGGTGTCACAGAACACTGCTTGCTAGTATGAACAAACAAAGGTGACAGAGCACAGGTTGCTAGCATGAACAAAGGTGACACAGAGCACACCTTGCTTGTATGAACAAACAAAGTGACACAGAGCACAGCTTTGTAGTATGAACAAAGGTGTGACAGAGCACAGCTTGCTAGTATGAGCAAACAAAGGTGACACAGAGCACAGCTTGCTAGTATGAATAAACAAAGGTGACACAGAGCACAGCTTGGTAGTATGAACAAAGGTGACACAGATCACAGCTTGCTAGTATGAATAAACAAAGGTGACAGAGAACAGCTTGGTAGTATAAACAAAGGTGACACAGAGTACAGCTTACATCAAAAAACTGCTCAAGGCTTGGAAAATACAAATTCACGGACTAGTGTAACTTCCACTTTATTCAACGCTTTCATAAAAAACTTCTTCAGAACCAAAAGGAATGTTACATCAAGCATTCATTTAAATACTGCACGCAATTAAAATCAATTAATCAATTACATAGTGTAAAAACATAATTAAAGAGCCCTTTACAAAAAGCAAACTCTTCATTCATCATTATGCACTACAGTATAGGCATAATTGAGTACATTACAATAACAAACATTATAAAACATATGCTTCACGATCTTTTAAGAAACATTTAATATTGATGGCTTCATTTAACCCAGGAAAATGATCTGCCTGTACTTTAATTTGCCATCTAGCCTCTCTTTGAGCCAATAAATTCCTGTAATCACCCCCCCCCCCGATATCAGGTTTACAGTGTTCCAAGTTAGAAAACAAACATTTTTTAAAACCAATACATTCAACACTATGTTTATAAAATATTCAGTTTTTGTCCTTAGTTCTAATATTATACATATGCTCCTTCATTCTAACATTTAATTTTCTAGTATTCATACCAATATAAAATGATGAGCATTTGCACTGTAATATAAACAACTCCTTTTGTTTTGCAACAAAAACTACCAGGGACCCCTATGGTATAAAGTATGTAAGGAAGCTGAATATAGGGACCTTCTAAAATAAACCTACAGATGGAACAGTCATGACACTTGTGCATACCCCTGTTGATATGCCCCTTCTTAATGCTACATGTGCTTCTATCTCTCCCCTTTTCAAATGCTCCTTTCAGACTATGTTCATTCCTATAAACAAACTTCGGTTTCCCCTTAATGGCTGCCATTAAATCAGCATTTCCTTCGAGGATCTTCCAATTATTGTTTATAATATTACGTATACCTATATTGTCAACACTCATATTCATACTGAAACATAAAATTTCAGTATACTTTCCAGTTTCCTTAACTTGGAGTGTTGGCCTATTTTTCAAAATGGATGGATACAAGGTTTCACGTTGCTTAGAGATGTCATCAGCTGCTTCCCTTAACAAACTCTCACTGTACCCCCCTCTCCAAAAACAATTGTATGATGAATTCAAGCTCATTAATAAATGTCTCATCAACACTCGTCATCCTGCTAGCTCGTATGAATTGGCTTTTAGGTATATTATTCAGCATGAATTTCGGATGTTGACTAGTTGCATGTAAATAATTATTCTTGAAAGTTTCTTTACGAAAAATACTGCTAGTAAAGTTTTCTCCCAATGCATTCCATGTCAAAGTTACATCCAAAAAGTTAATGGAATTTCCATAACATCCCACAACAAACTTCAAGAAGTCAGAAACCTCATTCAACTTATTACAAAATAACTGCATTTCTCGAACCCCTCCATATAAAATAAAAATTAAATCATCTATAAATCTTTTGTAATAAATGACCTTAAATTCAGTTTTCAAGGTGTCCAAGATGGTGTGTTCCCACCACCCCATAACTAAGTTGGCAAAAACTGGGGCTGCTGGGGACCTCATCGCAACTCCTTGAACTTGCTTGTAAAATCTATGATTAAAAATAAAAAAATTATTTTCTAAAATAACTTCCATAGAATCACAATAAAAACTGACTTCTCCATTAGATATATTACTACATTGCTGTAGAAATGCTCTCATTGCTTCTATCCCCTTGTCATGGGGTATGGACGTGTACAAAGACACAACATCTAGAGTAAACATAATGTGCTGTGTTGGACTGAATAAATGAGCTTCATTCACAAAACAAATACTATCTAAAAAATCCCAAGAGTCCCTGAAATATAACTTAATTTTACAAACAATAGAACTAAGCATTGCATCAATCATTTTTGACATACCCACTGTGACATAATTCGGGGCAGAAATAATAGGTCTGAAGGGAGGGTCCGTTAGGCTTTTGTGACTCTTAGGAATGCCAAACATCAGTATTATTCTAGGATGTTCTACATCACAAAAATTGTACATTGCAGAATCCATATTACTGCACATCAAATTTTCATACAAAAAGCTGTTAACATATCTGAAACTTTTCTCTATGTCCTTTGTCGAAACAATATTATATTCATTCACATTACTGAGCATAGATTCCATTTTATTAATACAATCTTTTTGATTCATCAAGACAGTGAGCCGACCCTTATCACTTTTCATTATTCTGATGTCTCTAGAAGTCACTAACTCTTTCATAGCTTTTCTCATGTTGACATTCAAGTTATTAAAATAATAAAAATTGCAGGTTGCTAGTATGAACAAACAAAGGTGACACAAAGCACAGGTTGCTAGTATGAACAAAGGTGACACAGAACACAGTTTGCTAGTATGAACAAAGGTGACACAGAGCACAGCTTGCTGGTATGAACAAACAAAGGTAACACAGAGCACAGTTTGCTAGTATGAACAAACAAAGGTGACACAGAGCACAGGTTGCCAAGTATGAACAAACAAAGGTGACACAGAGCACAGCTTGCTAGTATGAACAAACAAAGGTGACACAGAGCACAGGTTGCTAGTATGAACATACAAAGGTGACGCAGAGCACAGCTTGCTAGTATAAACAAACAAAGGTGACACAGAGCACAGCTTGCTAGTATAAACAAACAAAGGTGACACAGAGCACAGCTTGCTAGTATGAACAAACAAAAGTGACACAGAGCACAGCTTGCTAGTATAAACAAACAAAGGTGACACAGAGCACAGGTTGCTAGTATGAACAAGTGTGACAGAGAGCACAGTTTGCTAGCATGAACAAAGGTGACACAGAGCACACCTTGCTTGTATCAACAAACAAAGTGACACAGAGCACAGCTTCGTAGTATGAACAAAGGTGTCACAGAACACAGCTTGCTAGTATGAGCAAACAAAGGTGACACAGAGCACAGGTTGCTAGTATGAACAAACAAAGGTGACAGAGCACAGGTTGCTAGCATGAACAAAGGTGACACAGAGCACAGCTTGCTAGTTTGAATAAACAAAGGTGACACAGAGCACAGCTTGGTAGTATGAACAAAGGTGACACAGAGCACAGCTTGCTAGTATGAATAAACAAAGGTGACACAGAGCACAGCTTGGTAGTATGAACAAAGGTGACACAGAGTACAGCTTAGATCAAAAAACTGCTCAAGGCTTGGAAAATACGAAACCACGGACTAGCGTAACTTCCACTTTATTCA
This sequence comes from Protopterus annectens, assembly GCF_019279795.1. Classification (NCBI taxonomy): domain Eukaryota; kingdom Metazoa; phylum Chordata; order Ceratodontiformes; family Protopteridae; genus Protopterus; species Protopterus annectens. Next base: position 753,232,732 of record NC_056731.1, read on the forward strand.
ACACTTTCATAAAAAACTTCTTTAGAACCAAAAGGAATGTTACATCAAGCATTCATTTAAATACTGCACGCAATTAAAATCAATTAATCAATTACATAGTGTAAAAACATAATTAAAGAGCCCTTTACAAAAAGCAAACTCTTCATTCATCATTATGCACTATAGTATAGGCATAATTGAGTACATTACAATAACAAACATTATAAAACATATGCTTCACGATCTTTTAAGAAACATTTAATATTGATGGCTTCATTTAACCCAGGAAAATGATCTGCCTGTACTTTAATTTGCCATCTAGCCTCTCTTTGAGCCAAAAAATTCCTGTAATCACCCCCCCCATGTCAGGTTCACAGTGTTCCAGGATAGAAAACAAACATTTTTAAAAACCAATACATTCAACACTATGTTTATAAAATATTCGGTTTTGTCCTTTTTTCTAATATTACACATATGCTCCTTCATTCTAACATTTAATTTTCTAGTAGTCATACCAATATAAAATGATGAGCATTTGTCACACACTGCAATATAAACAACTCCTTTTGTTTTGCAACAAAAACTACCAGGGACCCCTATGGTATAAAGTATGTGAGGAAGCTGAATATAGGGACCTTCTAAAATAAACCTACAGACGGAACAGTCATGACACTTGTGCATACCCCTGTTGATATGCCCCTTCTTAATGCTACATGTGCTTCTATCTCTCCCCTTTTCAAATGCTCCTTTCAGACTATGTTCATTCCTATAAACAAACTTCGGTTCCCCCTTAATGGCTGCCATTAAATCAGCATTTCCTTCGAGGATCTTCCAATTATTGTTTATAATATTACGTATACCTATATTGTCAACACTCATATTCATACTGAAACATAAAATTTCAGTATACTTTCCAGTTTCCTTAACTTGGAGTGTTGGCCTATTTTTCAAAATGGGTGGATACAAGGTTTCACGTTGCTTAGAGATGTCATCAGCTGCTTCCCTTAACAAACTCTCACTGTACCCCCCCCTCCAAAAACAATTGTATGATGAATTCAAGCTCATTAATAAATGTCTCATCAAAACTCGTCATCCTGCTAGCTCGTATGAATTGGCTTTTAGGTGTATTATTCAGCATGAATTTCGGATGTTGACTAGTTGCATGTAAATAATTATTCTTGAAAGTTTCTTTACGAAAAATACTGCTAGTAAAGTTTTCTCCCAATGCATTCCATGTCAAAGTTACATCCAAAAAGTTAATGAAATTTCCATAACATCCCACAACAAACTTCAAGAAGTCAGAAACCTCATTCAACTTATTACAAAATAACTGCATTTCTCGAACCCCTCCATATAAAATAAAAATTAAATCATCTATAAATCTATAGTAATAAATGACCTAATTCAGTTTACAAGGAGTCCAAGATGGTGTGTTCCCACCACCCCATAACTAAGTTGGCAAAAACTGGGGCTGCTGGGGACCCCATCGCAACTCCTTGAACTTGCTTGTAAAATCTATGATTAAAAATAAAAAAATTATTTTCTAAATTAACTTCCATAGAATCACAATAAAAACTGACTTCTCCATTAGATATATTACTACATTGCTGTAGAAATGCTCTCATTGCTTCTATCCCCTTGTCGTGGGGTATGGACGTGTACAAAGACACAACATCTAGAGTAAACATAATGTGCTGTGTTGGACTGAATAAATGAGCTTCATTCACAAAACGAATACTATCTAAAAAATCCCAAGAGTCCCTCAAATATGACTTAATTTTACAAACAATAGAACTAAGCATTGCATCAATCATTTTTGACATACCCACTGTGACATAATTCGGGGCAGAAATAATAGGTCTGAAGGGAGGGTCCGTTAGGCTTTTGTGACTCTTAGGAATGCCAAACATCACTCCTATTCTAGGATGTTCTACTTCACAAAAATTGTACAATGCAGAATCCATATTACTGCACATCAAATTTTCATACAAAAAGCTGATAACATATCTGAAACTTTTCTCTATGTCCTTTGTCGAAACAATATTATATTCATTCACATTACTGAGCATAGATTGAATTTGATTAATATAATCTTTTTGATTCATGAAGACAGTGAGCCGTCCCTTATCACTTTTCATTATTCTGATGTCTCTAGAAGTCACTAACTCTTCCATAGCTTTTCTCATGTTGACATTCAAGTTATTAAAATAATAAAAATTGCAGGTTGCTAGTATGAACAAACAAAGGTGACACAAAGCACAGGTTGCTAGTATGAACAAAGGTGACACAGGGCACAGGTTGCTAGTATGAACAAATAAAGGTGACACAGAGCACAAGTTGCTAGTATGAACAAAGGTGACACAGAGCACAGTTTGCTAGTATGAACAAAGGTGACACAGAGCACAGCTTGCTAGTATACTACCCAAACATAGACTGGGAACATTACTCAAGCCCCAATACCCTAGCCCAAAGGTTCCTGGAGTTCATAAACTCAAATGCTATGGAACAACTTGTCACCATTCCCACAAGAGGTGAAAATATACTAGACCTGATCATCACAAACATGGGGACAAAATGCTCCACACTGGAAGTATATCCCTCATTGGTGAGATCAGACCATAAACTAATCTCACTGGAGATCCACATCCCGCCGCCACCCCCAACAAAAAAGACCACAGTGAAGAACTTCTCAAAAGCCAACTTCACACTTCTTAAGACTGGTGTGGTATCCTTCAAGGCCCCTGAGCCACTGGAAACCACAACCCACGCTGCTGAATCCCTTACAAATTCTTTCTAAGAGCACCTCCAGGATTGCATGGATCAAGCAATCCCAAATAAAATCAAGACCCTTTCCACCAAAGGCAAGCGCCCGATCTGGTGGACCCCAGCCATAAACAAACTTTACAACAAGAGGAGAAAGCTACTACAAGATAGAGCAAAATCCCTAGAAGGGAAGACATCTCTGATCAATACTAGTAAAAAACTACGATCACTCATAAAATCATCCAAGGCCAACTTTGAGAGAAAAATCGCCAAGTACTCAAAAGACAATCATAAGGCCTTCTTTAGCTATGTTAGAAATCTGCGTGGAAACTCCCAGATATGCTCAGAATTAGTCCAAAATGATACAAAAATCACTGAACCCACAGACATTGCAAACATACAGGCAGACAGGTTCAGTGAAAATTTCTACCCTCCCTCCCCCCCAAAAGGAGAAATATCTATCCCAGCAGAGTGTAGCCTCCCAATCATCTCAAATGCCCAGGTGAGAGCTGCTCTCTCTAAAGCTAAAAACACAGCATCAATGGGACCGGATGGTGTCCCCGGCTGTGTGCTACATGAACTCAATGAGGAACTAAACCCACACATAAGGCTGCTGTTTAATCTTAGCCTTACCACAGGATACGTACCCAAAGAGTGGCGTACGGCAACTGTGGTCCCACTCCACAAAGGTGGTGCTTCTACGGACCCTGGTAATTACCGCCCCATAAGCTTAACAAGCCTGGTCTGCAAAGTTATGGAGAGGATCATAATGGAACTCATAAATAAAGACATAGGGGACCTACAGACATTGGATCCTACCCAATTCGGCTTTGTCAAGGGCAGATCATGCCTCTTGAACTTGGTTGACTTTTTTGAAACAGTCACCAAGGCCATTGATGAGGGTAAGGCAGTTCACACAGCCTACCTTGACCTTGCAAAAGCTTTCGACACAATACCCCACTCGGGTATCATAGAAAAGCTCACCAGCTTAAATGTAAACCCATATGTCACAAGATGGGTTGCAAACTGGCTCATGGACAGAACCCACAGGGTTAGAGTTGCTGGTGCCATGTCAGACTCCAAGCCGGTCACAAGCGGTGTCCCACAGGGCTCAGTCCTGGGCCCCCTCTTGTTCGGCATCTACTTTTCAGAAGTGCAGGCAAACATAGGAGCATTGTGGCTGACAAAGTTTGCAGATGACTGCAAACTGGGCGCCATAGTTGAAAATCCATCAGACACAGATATCCTTCAGAGAGGTCTCATAGAAACGGATAACTGGTGCCAGAGCCATGGTCTTAAGCTAAATGCCAAAAAATGTATAGTCATACCCTTTGGTAAAAGCAAGGTAACCCCAAGTTACCACATAGGTGGCAATCCATTAAGCACAGAAGAGGTTATCAGGGACCTGGGGACCCAAGTTGACAGTAACCTTTCTTTTGACACTCACATTGCCAAAGTGGTTAGGAGGACCTTCTACATTGCCCACCTGATTATGAAGGGATTCACATCCAGATCAAAGGAGGTCATTGTTCCCCTGTACTCTTCACTTATCAGACCAATGATTGAGTACAATGCCCCATTCAGAATGTATCTTACCCGACACCTGCAGCAATTGGAAAGACCCCAAAAGTTCCTCACCAAAAGGATAAAGGGGCTCAAAAATATGCCATATGCTGCCCGACTGAAGAAACTCCAGCTCTATTCAGTCGCATACCGTCTGCTCAGAGGTGACCTGTGCCTGACATACAAGGCCATGTCCAACCCGAAATTAATTGACATGCTCCACCTCAAAAAATCCAAATCCACCAGAGCCACAAGAGCAAGAGACTTAAACCTCAACATGGATATAAATAGGACGTGCTGGAGGGACAGATTCATCACCCAGAGACTCCCTATGCTGTGGAACAGAATCCCGGTCCATGTGAGACAGAGCACCTCACTGGCTCTGTTCAAGAGGAATCTTGACAGGTGGATGGGAGATCGTAGGTTTACCCCGGGGATCATCTCTGTATCACTGCTGGACAGAGGCACGGCAAACTAATGGGTATAGTATTCTTCAACCTAAGGGGTGGTGAAAGTCACACAACTCTGGCTAGGCTTATAAATGCCCTAGGACAGATAGCCTAGTATGAACCTATGAACCTATGAACAAACAAAGGTAACACAGAGCACAGTTTGCTAGTATGAACAAACAAAGGTGACACAGAGCACAGCTTGGTAGTATGAACAAACAAAGGTGACACAGAGCACAGCCTGCTAGTATAAACAAACAAAGGTGACACAAGAGTACAGCTTGCTACTATAAACAAACAAAGGTGACACAGAGCACAGCTTGCTTGTATGAACAAACAAAGGTGACACAGAGCACAGGTTGCTAGTATGAACAAACAAAGGTGACACGGAGCACAGCTTGGTAGTATGAACAAACAAAGGTGACACAGAGCACAGCTTGGTAATATGAACACACAAAGGTGACACAGAGCACAGCTTGGTAGTATGAACACACAAAGGTGACACAGAGCACTGCTTGGTAGTATGAACACACAAAGGTGACACAGAGCACAGCTTGGTAGTATGAACACACAAAGGTGACACAGAGCACAGCTTGCTAAGTATGAACACACAAAGGTGACACAGAGCACAGCTTGCTAGTATGAACACACAAAGGTGACACAGAGCACAGCTTGGTAGTATAAACAAACAAAGGTGACACAGAGCACAGCTTGCTAGTATAAACAAACAAAGGTGACACAGAGCACAGCTTGCTAGTATAAACAAACAAAGATGACACAGAGCACAGCTTGCTAGTATGAACAAACAAAGGTGACACAGAGCACAGCTTGCTAGTATAAACAAACAAAGGTGACACAGAGCACAGCTTGCTAGTATGAACAAACAAAGGTGACATATAGCACAGGTTGCTAGTATGAACAAACAAAGGTGACAGAGCACAACTTGGTAGTATGAAAAAACAAAGGTGACACAGAGCACAACTTGGTAGTATGAACACACAAAGGTGACACAGAGCACAGCTTGGTAGTATGACCACACAAAGGTTACACAGAGCACAGCTTGGTAGTATGAACACACAAAGGTGACACAGCACAGCTTGGTAGTATGAACACACAAAGTTGACACAGAGCACAGTTTGCTAAGTATGAACACACAAAGGTGACACAGAGCACAGCTTGGTAGTATGAACACACAAAGGTGACAGAGCACAGCTTGGTAGTATAAACAAACAAAGGTGACACAGAGCACAGCTTGCTGGTATAAAACAAAGGTGACAGAGCACAGCTTGCTAGTATAAACAAAGGTGACACAGAGCACAGCTTGCTAGTATGAACAAAGGTGACACAGAGCATAGCTTGGTAGTATGAACAAAGGTGACACAGAGCACAGCTTGGTAGTATTACTAAGTAAAGTATGGAGCATGAGTAGGAGAATGGGAAGTATCAGGCAATGATGCAAGGGTTTGGGGTGTGGAAATTGTTCGTACCTACTAAAAATGAGCTAATGCCAAGAGGACTGGGAGGTGGAGTAGTGATCTACACAAAAGAGGGGGATCAAATGTAAGGAACAAGAAGAGGGGGTCCACTCATTGATGTGCTCAAGGCAGCGGGAAAGATCATATAATTTGGTAGGCATTCTGGTGGCCGAGGTAAGAAGGAATGCCTGTGCACTGATACAGGTACAGTGTCCTTCAGGCAGGTTAAAGGAGAAGGATGCAGCACTGGAAAAAAAAAACTGAGGAAAGAGGAAGATGGTTATATGCATGGGGGAATCTGAATTTGTTAGGAGCAGCCTGTAAGATAAGAGCTCCACAGTATCATGCAGTTATAATTATTTATCTAACTATCTTTCTAGCTTTTATTTAATTTTGCTCATTGACTGGGAAGGTCAAATGAAGACATTTGTATTTCCAATGGAGCCCTGAGGAGAAAAACTCATGAAATATTTACATACATAAAGTCAGTACACAGTAAGAACATTGTTTGAGACTTTATAACATTGCATTCAATATTATTCACAGCTGTGTAAACTGTGATAGTAATACTCATCATGCATACATAGTAAATACTAATCTAGTAATCATTTAAATGTAGAGGTTATTTGAGAATATAAAGATAATATCTATGAGTAAATGTCAGATGTTGGTAAATGAGGAAGAAAAATATCCTGACACACAACAGTGACCATCAGCTGAAATAAAAAAAGGTTAGCAGCCTACATAAAAAATAAAAATATGTAATACTTTGTTCCTTTTCAGACAGTGACTATAAGTATGACATGTACATCTAGTAAGTATGTTACAGTGACATACAGGGATGTACAAATAAAGTTTTGGTTGGAATACAACATATAAGCTTGACTGATACATGTGGTATACAAGTGTGTACTAACACATAAGCACTACAAATTAAATTAACATTTCTAAAACTGAGATAGGAAAGAACCAAAGAAAATATTGAACAGATTTCAGGGGAACTACAGTAAGGAAGAGAAATGAAAGAAGCTGCACAAAATCTGTATTATTTGTAAATATGCTGTGAATGTATGAAACATAAAAAGATATACAGAATTTTAAGGTGAAAAAATTGTGCGGGAAGATTATACTGTACAGGACATCTATTTATGTATGTACGTATTTATGTATGTATGTATGTAATACTGACCCAGGGATTCAAATAACTCCATGTACTCTTTATGCAAAGCCTACATGGAGTTTATGAGTTATAGCGATGAGCGATGATGCAGCACTAATCACATATTCTTGCTTTTGATCGCACTTACATGAATACAAGCATATTTTCGTGGACAGTAGCACTTTCCCTGGCCAGGAAACCATGCAGAGCAGCATGAGTAAAAGAGGATGTATTCGAGGATGCTTGCCCAAACTTGATCAGCGAGATTGAACTGACAGCCACAATGACTACCAGGGGTAAAAACACTGTAATAACATCAGTAATAACACAGTAAAGAAAGGTATATTTGGTGCAATGTACAATAAAAAATTGAGCAATGAAATAGTAGAAGGGGTGGGTTAAATGGGAAGGGCAAATACAAGGAAACATACACTGGGCAGAAAAAGTGTGCTGATGAAAATGTGCTCAGACACGTATTATAGGAATGAATAGAATAAGATGGCATAGTAAATATATTAATATCCACAAAATAGGAGCTGTCAATGTATGTACACTTCCAGCACAAGTCAGTAGCATAACATTAAGCACATATGTAGATGGTACAGTACACCTCCTAAGCAAGTATATTATGATATAAACACACATTATAGTATATATGTGACATTTACACAAAGATACATGTCAAAATGGTTGTAATATAAACATCACTGACATGCTCACTGGAGAGGACATTTAGTAAGGATGGTATATAAATTAAGGGTATGTGCATACTCTGATAATCTAAATAATGCCTTGTTGGAACATGATGGACATGTCACTATAACTCAAACAATCAGGGATACATAATAACAGACTCCTGGACAAATGGAGATGGAAATGTGCACAATCATGAACACTTTTACAAGAATATGATCATTAATATGCAACACTGACAGAATATGTGATTGTAATTTATTATACATGTTTAGCAGGAAAAGAAATGTACAACTGTAATGATTGTCAGTATTCTATAAGTGGAATTCACCAACCATTCCCCAAAAATGACCAATTTTTGGATGTTTAGGATAGACAGGGTTAAAAGTGGAGTTGAAATCAGGGCCAATCATGGCCAATTGATAAGGTTTTCATAATACACAAGCCGCAATCAGCACCTGCAATAATTAAATCCATGCCACCAATGGTATAAATGAGCTGTGTATTTACTGGGTGCAGCACAGAAAGATGTATCACACAGACTAGTAGAACACCTTGGAGGAACGTGTGCATTGTCAAATCATAATGGGTATACATTCCCAAAGAATAGTTGCATATGGCTTACCAGATATATAGATTCTCACAGTGCCAAATGTGATACACTTGATTAAAGTATCCCTGGCTGACATATGTATCGAACATATGGATAACGATGCATACAAACAAAACACATTATGAATGGATTCCCTACACACAGCTGTGCATTGCATGCATCTGACACATTTAATACCAATGGATATTGTCTAAAGCATTTGCAATTGATGTGTAAATTAAGAAGTGATCTGTTATAATGAATGGCACAGCAGTATGTGAGAATGATGGCAATGCATCAGCTATGCCCCATGTGTACAGAAAGTACAGCAATGCAAAGTCAAGTGTCAATGATCCAGGAAGCTGTCACTGTAATATTGTACACATACCGAACAATACATGGAGCACCCACTATAAAGCACATGTCAAAACTCAAGACATGTGACACATGACCACTGTCCCCCTGAAATTGCCATTCAATATGCTATACTGCCATGTAATCCTGACATACATCCATATGTGTTCATGCAAACTATCAAGTGGTAGTACTGATGTGATGCACTGGTATATCTGTGACACAGTACAGTCACACTATAGCTGTACATAGGCTACAGTCACTTCACAGGTTCATATGTTCATTGGAAAGTACTAGGCTAATGACCCAAGAGCCCATACAAGCCTAGTCAGATTTGACTCGAGTTTAACAATTTTCAATAGCTAGGTAAATGAAGCTCACAGAGGTATGAGCCTATGCTATGGTAAGTAATACCAACTGCCTCTGTCCATGAGGGTCATGGGCACAACTCCAGGAGTAAATTTACAATTATACATCCATTGATCTATGTTGCACTTCAAGGAAGGGCTTTGCTTTACGTGAATGGGAAGCGTATTCCAAAGCAGGTGTAGTCTCTGAGAGAGATGTATATATCTCCGCAACATAATTTATTTATGTCAGAAGCTAGGTTAGGATCCTTGGAATGAGTGACCCTCATGCAGTTTGATTTACAAATGTGTAATATTTCTATCATAGCTGGATTGGACACTAACCTGAAGGCCAGACACAGATTGTCCCTTAGTAGTCTGTAGGAGACAGAATACAGTGATAGAGCTTTTACTCATTCTGTGTAGGAGTTGTTTTTTTATAACCTGTATCTTCCTGGCCAGAAGACTTTGGGTTCACCCTAACTGTTGCAGATGTCTGGTGATATACATGCCAAAGGGTGTATTGCACTCAATTATTTGTGTGATGAGGGCTAAGAACAATGGAAGTATAACATCCTTTGAGCTAGATGCCATGTCCTTACTTATGAGTTGTTGATAGGATCCAGGATGAATATTTCCATGGACTTACTGATGTGGCCATTCAGGCTTATGTGTCTATAATTCCCTCTGTATGTTGATGGTCCCCCTTGTGCAGAGAGATGACTGCTGCTGTCCACCATTTTGCAAGAACATAGCCTGTCTGGAGGCTGTGGCTGAATAGGGATCCAAGTGGGTCTACTAGGTCATATTTGAAGTTATTTAAAAGGTAACCTGGGATGTTGTCAGGGCCCATTGATGCCATGTTTTTATCCTTAGAGAGGGCAAATATGACCTGTTCTTTTGAGATAATAGGATGAGGAATGGTAGCAGGTATACTTTGGGTGATGACTGGTGGGGACAGGGGATTGAAGTTTGATCCATATCTGTTAGTCAGCAGGCTGTCTATTTCCTCTGCTTGAGTATTGATGGTACCATCCACAACCATTTCTGTGCATAGCTGGGTGTTCCCCCTAAACTTTCAGATGTAGTTACAAAATGCTTTGTGATTCCTGACATCACCTACATATACAATGTTTGGTATGAATCACAAACAGCACAGTGGAACTTTTAACAGAGTTGTACATCTCAACCTATTTCATGTCATTACATCAGTTGTACATGATATGCCTATATGTTTATGAATGTAAATGTGTGGGTGAGGGCCATGACACCATCTATGGACCCATTACAACTGAGGTGGATATGGTTCATGCAGAACATTTAATGATACAAATTCTGAAAGTCCCAAAATGCTGCTGTGGAACACCTGAATAATCCTTGCGAAGAGCAACACAATTGTGCATACAATAAATTCCTGAAGGCAGCAAGTGAATCTGAACATGTAATATGTTTGTATATACAACAGCACTGCACCATGTGAATGAGCCTAGGCTTATATGCCTGTGTAAGCAGTATGATGTAATATTGTTATATATCAGATAACATTTCTAGATGCTAGGTATACACATGCACACCTGTGCCAAACTGCAGCTGTCAGTGTGATGGTTGAATGAGAACTGTGCAGAATGTTAATATACTCCACCATAAAAACACATGGCTTAGTAAGGGAACAACATACATAGCATAATCCCATGTCAATAGTTCTCAGGATGCATATTACTATGGCTGCTATGGAAGAAACATGTAACCAAATGGCAGCAATGGCCATCAATACAATAGCTGAATCACAGATTGGAATACACTGTTGTAGGGGTATACTACATTCACAACTCAACATAGCGCATGTGGATGACAACAACATTGATATTTATAATCTTCAGAGGGTCATAAGGCATTACTAGGCTAATGGTCAAGAGTACGTAAAATCCCAGCCACTATTATACCATTTAAACAAAAATTGCAATATATATGTGATGGAAGATATTAGGTGTATGTGCGTATAGTATGTGTGCTTGTGTTTACTTTTATTATAGACTGCCTCTGTCCATATGTGACACGTGGACTACCCCATGACAGAATTAGCAATCAGACATTCAGTGGTCTGGAGATGGCTTGCACTGGATAATGTAGGGGATCTGCTTCATGATGTGCATATGCATCTTTTAGATAATGACATCTTCAGTGTTCTGCAGCAAGGATGTTATCTGTACAGAGGGAAGAGGGGGCGCTGAGTTCATGGGGCTATGTAAAATGTTCTCATGAGTGGGAGTCAAATGAAAAGGGATTGGAAACATCATACAATGACAATCATACACAACCAGCAACACACACAAGTTGATTGAGGTTAGATTCAAACATCACACCTGTGTAGGGATACAAGCTGTATACCATACGACATAAGACTAGCACCATCACAGATGTTTGACTTTAACAATGACAGAGTGCACTTTAAAGAGGATGACATCATCATTATCTGCTGAGAGGAAAATGTTTTGGAGGAGTGTCTGACACAAATTTGGACTTGCATCCTGATGAAAAATTGTCTCCACCCTAATAGTTGAATGAACATACTGAAATTGACTGTTGTGAGATTAGACCCCCTCCCTCTTTAGTGAGGAAAGCTAGAACACACATTTTTAAATGCTAGCACCAACACAGATGTCTAAGTTTAATGCTGTCAGAGTGCACTTTATCAGGGATGACATCATCAGTGTATGCTGGAAACAAGATGCTCGGAGGATTGCGTGACATAAATGTGGACTCACATCCCTGTATAAAAGTGCTCCCAGAATGATCATACACATCCAAGTTAACTGCTGCAAGATTAGAAACCCCACCTAAGTAGTTGTGCAAATTAGAAAGCAGAGCACTTAACACTAGCGCCACAGCACAAACTTAACATTAACACTGACAGAGTGCACTATATAAAGGATGACATCATCAATGTATGGTGAGAAGAAGATGATATGAGGACTGTAGGAAATTACTGTGGATTCATGTACCACTGTAAAATCATTTTCTGAATGATACTTGAGTGAGGGCAGCACAATTGGAGTTAAGCTCTTCTGACTGCATGCATGCATGGGTACACACACACACACACACACACACACACACACACACACACACACGCACACACGCACACACGCACACACGCACACACGTACACACTTTAATTGTTGTGTGATTTGATCCACTACCTAACTAGTTACACAGACTGGAAAACACAGTAGTTAACACTCATGCTATCGCAGACATCTGATTTTATCACTATCAAAATGCCCTTTATAGAGGATGGCATCATCATAGTCTCGCAGGTAACATATACTGCTATGATATTTATATGCAAAAGCAGGACTTGGGATATGAATATGTGATAGCAATTTGCAAACATAAAAATGAAATACATCCTGGTAACATGTTTGAAAGAAGCTTTCATGAATGTATCTTGCAGAACTGAACCATACATGTACCCATTTCTCAGGATATTATTTAGAAAACATACACACACACACACACACACACACACACACACACACACACGCACGCACGCACACACACGCACACACGCACACACACACAGTTTGGACTCAGCAGTATTGCAAGGGTGGAGGTACGTGTTTTCATATTGAGATGAAGTGATATCCATATTAACTTATTCCCTCCAGAACAGCTCTTTTGAGTGTGTACGTTTAACTCCCAATGGTTGTGGCTTGAGCTTTTAAAAAGTGAAGTTATCCCCTTACAGTTCTAAGAAACATTCATTAACAGAGGTCAAATATGAGTACAATTGTGTTTGCCATCATGTATGCTTCAAGATAAAACATTCTGATACCTTGTATGTAGCATGGTTTTGGAATTAGTAATGCAAATATGAACAAGCAATATTTGCTGTCTAGAGGTGCAGTAGGAGGTAACTGCAAAAGCTCCAGGAGGTGAACTCATCTCTAATGAGTTAATAGAATCTACTGACAATATCAATGTATATTATCGTGGATGACCAATGTCCAGTGTCAGTATAAACCCATAACAAATGTAACAACGCAGTTATAGTCTTTTATTTCTGTAGTCTGCTTGACAATGGCCCAGTTACTGACATATCATTTGCAAGTGCATTGCTGCTGTGCACGAGTATCAGAAAGTATGAGTTCATTCACACACACATCCCTGCTCCTCTCTTGCTTTTATGAATGCCTTTCCACGTAATGGAAAGTGCCCAGTAACCACTGTAAGGCAAAGTAAATACCACTTTACATAGTGCATCACTGAGAAACTGATTTGTGCAGATGATGGCAAAGAGTTAGCTTATGCTTGATTTGCATTTCATGAATTAAACTTGAACTTGTGAAATAGTTTGCAAGATATGCTATGGGAGAACAAAAAAATAGCTGTGTAAAATCTTACCATAACCACAGATGTTCTTCTCTTCCATGTTGCAGTATTCTTACTGTAGGATCCTCCACCTCAGGTGACCCGCATGTTGGGTCCTATACAAAGGCTTTCAGCCTGCTTGCTGTTGGTGCATGGGATGTCACATGTAGGGCCATAAACCAGGGTCCTTAAATGTGATGTCTGCACACACAGACCTCAGAACTAACTGCCCAGTTGGACAGAAGCCTAGGAGATGCCAAAATATGCCTCTATACAGGTGGAATGCTACAGACTGTCCATAAATGAACCTAGTGCTAGTAGGGGTTATGTAAAGGCCCACAGACCTGCAGAAATGAAACTAGGGGGGTCAGGAGGGAGCGAAAGAATACTGCAACATGGAAGAGAAGGACATCTATGGTTATGGCAAGATTTTACACTATTCTATGTCCTTCTATTCTCATGTTGCAGTATTCTTACTGTGGGAGAGTACCACATCTCCAGAAGGACGATGGGTGGAGGTAGAGGTAGCAGATTCCAGAAATCCTCGCAGGATTGCCCTTGCAAAACCTGTTCTGGCTCTGGAGATATGGTCCAGTCTGTAATGTTTGCTGAAGGTATGTACAGTGGACCAGGTGGTTGCCTCAAGGATGGCAGCTGTGTCTTGGCCTTTGAAGAAGGCTATGGCGGAAGCTACTGCTCTTGTAGAATGAGCCCTGATCCCCTGATTCCAGTCTTTTCCATGGTATGAGTAGCAGAAACAGATAGTTTTCCTTACTGAACAGGAAGTAGTCTGTTTGACTGGGATGAAAGGAAACAAAAAGATGATTTGATTTTTTGATAGACTTGGTTTTGTCCAGATAAAATCTTAATTGTCTGTGAACATCCAGGGAATGTAGTATTCCCTCTCTGTCATTCTGGTGAGTGGAGAAGAAAGTAGGTAAGTGAATGGACTGATTTAGTGATAGCTCGTAGACCACTTCGGGCATGAAGGAGCGGTTGGTGCACAAGCCACCCTGCCTTTGGGGAAGATAGTGTAAGGAAGGCATGCCATGAGTGCCTGTAACTCTGAGACACTTCTTGCTGAAGTGAGGGCTATCAGCAAAACTGTTTTCCATGTGCACATCTGCAGGGACGCAGAAGTGGCTGGTTAAAATGGAGTCAGCACAATATCCTCCAGGATATAATTTAGGTCCCAGGGTGGAGGGTAGGCTTTTTGGGTGGTCGTAAGTGTAAGACCCCTTTTAAGAACAATTTAACATTCAACCTGGAGAGTAAAGGAGGTTCCAAGGGTGGGCAGGCATAGATAGCAGAGATGTGCACTTTCACTGAAGAGTATGAATGATCTGCTTTAATCAGCTCACACACATAAGCTAAGACTAAAGGGACATCTGCTAGAAGGGGGTCCTTATGTCTTTGGAGACACCATTTGGAGAATCTCTCCTATTTAGAAATGTAGGATCTCCTTGGATTAGGTTTCTTGGCCTCCTGCAGGATAGAAAGCATGTCCTCTGTGTAGCAGTGTCTGAAGGATACTAGAAGTTAATCACCCAGAGAGTAATGCATAGCATCTCTAGGTGTAGATGGATGAGAGTTCCCTTCTGTTGTGCGAGTAGGTCCACCTTGTGAGATAACTTGTGGTGATTGCCCTTGGCGAGGGACTGTAGAAGGGGGAACCAATGCTGCCTTAGCCAGTAGGGAGTCACCAGCAAGATTTTTGGCATGTCTCTCCTGATCTACAGGAGGACATTCTGAATGAGATGGAAGGGGGGGGGAGAAGGCATACAGAAACTGTCCCTTCCATGAGATGGTGAAGGCATACACTCTCCAAGCTAGGGGAGAGTGATGTTTGGTACAGAATTTTCTCAGTTGTCTGTGATGGGGGGAGGCAAACAGATCTATATGCAGTGTAATCCATCGGTGGACAATGTCTAGGAGAACTTCCCTGTGTAGGATCCACTCGTGATGTAGAGAGAATGATCTGCTTAGAGCATCTGCCTGAAGGTTGTTTTGGGAAGGGATGTATGTTGCCTGTAGAGATAAGTTGTTTTGTGAGGCTAATTCCCACATTTGTATTGCCACCCTGCAATAAAAGGTAGGACCTGGTCCCCCCATTTGTTGATGTACCACATAACAGTGGTGTTGTCTGTGAAGATTAGCAGAGGGCCTGGCTGAAGAATAGGGAGAAAAGCCTTCAGGGCTAAATGAACCACCATCATTTCCCTGATGTTGATATGTTTCCTCAGGAGGGAGCCCCCCCCCCAGCCCAGATCTGAGGCATCTGTGTACATATGTTGAGCTGGTGTGGGGAGTAGAAGGGGTAGTTCTGGATTCCTTTTAATCTGTTATATCAACCACCTTAGTTCTGTTTGTAGACAAGGTAGGAAGAGTGTTTGGAAGTCTAGAGGATGGCTGTGCTGGGACCACACATTCTTTAAATACCATTGCAGCTTCCTCATGTGCATCCTGGCTAGAAGAAGCATAGGGATGGTGGCTGCCGTAAGACCCAGAAGATACATAAAATGTCTTACTGACAGCTGGTCTATCAGGAGGATGTCCTGGAAATGGTTTGTCAGGGACATTACTTTGTCTTCAATTAAAAATGCTTCCATTAGTTCTGTCCAAATCCTGCAACCCAGGAAGACCTTGTCTTGTTCTGGGGATAGGGGTGACTTGGGGAGGTTCAGTTTGAAACTTAGTCTCTGAAGCAGGGACATAGAGAACTGGAGATGAATTTTGAGGGTCTCTTCTTTTTCTGCAAGAATTAGAATATCATCTAGGTAGGGATAGATCTGTATGCCCTTGGTCCTGCAGAAGGCTATGGCGGGAGCTAGGCATTTGGTGAAAACCTTTGGTGCAGTGGACAAACCAAAGAGCAAGGCAGTAAATTGAAAATGAGCACAAGGCCCAGCAAAGCATAAGTATTTCTTGTGGTCTGGATGTATGGGGATGTGGAGGTAAGCCTCCTTCAGGTCCAAAGTGGCCACGGATGCTTGCGGTGGCAATAGTGAAAACAGGGTCTATAGAGACAGCATTCTGAAAGAGGGGACTTTTAGAAAAAGATTTAGAATGGATAAGTCCAGGTCCATGGTCCATCCCTTTTTGGGACTAGGAAAAGTCTGGAGTAAAAACCTTTTCCTTCTTGTCCTGATGGGATGGGTTCTATGGTGCCTTGTGCCTGTAGATCCTGGATAATGTGGGGAATTTTGTGAAGTTGATTCTTGGATGGGAAAGGAATGCCCTGTTTTGAGGGTCTTTCCTGTCAGGATAGGAAATATCCTTTTTCTATTATTGCCAGCACCTAGTGGTCTGCAGTGATTTCTTTCCAAAGGAGCAGACAGTGAGTGAGAAGGGGTGTTCCCAGGGGAACATAGACAAAGCAGTCACGCATTGTTGCCATTATTTCTGTCCTGAAAGGACTGTCTTTGGGCTGGCTGAGAAGAGGTAGTCCTAGAAGAGGATTGCCTCATAGTCCCTTTCCTATGCCTGGTAGAAGAAGGGATGGTCATGTAGAGGGACCCTCCTGACATAGGATGTTTGGCCAGGATAATTTCTATAGTGCTTAGGTACAGGAGACACCAGCAGGTGTTTAATATCTTGTAGCTCTTTGCTCTTCTTCTTTAGGTTTTTTAAATAGTTCTGCAGACTGCTTACAACACAGAAGGTTATGATCAAGAGGTGCATCTAGGATTTTGGACTTAAAACCTTCTGGCAGTAGCTGGAGACTAAGCCAGGAATATCTACTCAGAACTGATGCAATTGCAGCTGATCTAGCAGAGGCATCTGCTGCATCATAACTGCATTTAATGGAGTGCCTGGCCACCTGGGATGCCAGGGATAGCTTAGATGCTACTTCAGTTTTGTTAAGAGAGTCAGGCAGGGAGTTCAGAAGTGCAGAAGCTTGGGATGCCAAGTCCAAGGCTTATTTCACCATAGCATGCCTCCGAACCATACTGAATTACTCAGATTTACTGAGTTTTGGGGTCAAATAATGGAGTACCACGATTCCCGAGTGGCACCCCTTAATTTCCGACTTTTTCCCAGCTTTTATTTTTAATTTATTTTATTCCGTTTTTTGCTGATGTCAACATGTGCACGATGATGTCAGCTCCATCAGCCTGTCGGAACTGAGCTCAAGGGCTCACGTGCAGCTTCATTTCCAGCTGGCTGCCTCCTTCTGTTTGAATGGTCTGCGAGGCAAGCTTGAGCGGGAACTTAGGGGTACTGTTGCAGAGCTAAGGAAATGATCGTGCAGGAACTTATGGGTACTGCTGCAGACTCAGAGCTAAGAAATAGCTGCTGTGGATTATCATCTGGCCTGGGCTTCGTGGAAGGAAGGAACTGCTCCTTCAGGTATATGAACAGAGCGAACTATCTGGTGTGTGTGTATGTGTGTGTGTGTGCGTGTGTGTGTGTGTGTGTGTGTGTGTGTGTGTGTGTGTGTGTGGTGTGTGTGTGTGTGTGTGTATTGTACTGCCACACAATGCAACTTAGCAAAGCAAATACAACTGCTACGAAATGGCATTAAACAAGTCATGCTAAACGAAAAAAATGAGCACTCTACTCTCATTTACAACCTACAACAACCACAATACAGCACCCGTTCTTCTGCTCACTCATTCTTGACTTGGCGTTTTGAGCTGGAAGCAGCAGCAGCAGTAACGAGGAGATCAGAATTTTTCTCTTCCTGCCTACCTAGACTTGCCAGCAGCATTTCACTGCAGTGTTCTCTGTTCTGTTTATTTCTAAGTTAACAAGAGTACTAATAGTGTGTGTGAGTGACTGAGTGTTCTGAACGACAAAGGCATCAAACACAAGTTATATTTCTTGTTTAATGGTGTTCATTCGTCCCTAAGAAAACAAACACCCTTTGGCCTTTGCGTCTGTGCGTCCCTGCATCAATGCACATAGCTTCCGCTATTGCTTCTTTTTTCCTCATTTGCGCCTGTGGAATTTTAAATATAATGAACGTTCTGCTACTACAGGCTCAGCATTAAGTTAAGTGTATGGTGTACAGGTCTTACTTTAGGTTAGATCTGTGCTAACACTTGTTTACTTCTCTAATTTAGTGTGATTGTTAAATGTATATTTCTGTAGTATCATGCCGAGTTACATAATACATAGTCATAATGTGCTGGTTTTCTGTATTGTAGAAATGAGCATGTATCTCAGCTATGGTTCTTTTTACAGTGGTAGCAAGTAATCTAAAAGCATAACCCATTGTTTTACAAGTGTTGTTACATGGGCTCTATTAGCACATGCATTTCTTGCCTCATTTTCAGATTATCATGACATGGACTAATTTTCTGATGTGCTTTTCTAATTGCATTTATGTACTGATGTCTTGTATGTCACAACTTGTTTTTGGATATCATTTTGGTTCTTCATTTCTTAATTGGGGTGGACCACTGATCCACTCAGACATTGCCTGGTTATGCAAATGGAGGCTGAGAGAATCAAACCCTGGACCACAGGAAGCAGCTTAACAGCCCATTGCCTTAATTAGTCTTGATAACTGCCAAACTAAATACAGCTTAAGTGTGTTTATATGTGTGTGCAGTGGATCACAGAACAGTTGCCCAATTATATACATGTCATTTTCAACTTGTATTCTTAGATGCATTGTCAAATTGCTTTGACATAAGAAATATGGGTTATACTGCCTTATGCAGACTTTAGTACACTGTTCCAGTTTTACAGTAATACTGAGTTCATTTCACATTTATCATCTCCAAACAATGCAATCATGAAGTGTGAGCAGATGAATGGACATTTAGCTGTGTGTGTTTTTTTTTTTAATCAGGAACACTATGCCACTGACACCTCAGTATGACACAAAAAATAAAGAGCAAAGTGACTCCTTAAATATTGTTTGAGATGGGTTATTGTCATATTTGGTTTCTTTTTTTCGCAGTTATTTGAATTCAGCTGCAGTTGTTTCAAACCTATTGATTCAAATTCTGCTGAAAACGTAAATAATAATAATTATACTCATTTGAACACCATCATGAAGCTGAATTAAAGAACACACAATGTATATATGGTGAGTAGACTTTAAGATGGAAATGTTCTGAATTGGGCAGTTTTGTCATTATTGGTTCATGCAGTTTGTGTCATTGCTTACTGGAAAAATGTTCAATAAATTTAAAACTCGTTCTAAGTGTGCTGTATTATACAAGGAATATAATATAATACAATCAGGAATATACATCAAAGAACATGTGTTTTTCATGTGCAAGAGGCCAATCATTTGAAAACAGCCCAAAGGTAATCTTTATCCACCGCTGGCCAGATGCATTTTTTTTTGGATGCGGTGTGTGGGTTTCAATGTTATTTCAATGAATGTGAGTTTCAAGGGAAGAGAAGTTTTAATGCCAAGTCTGTGTTCATTGTGAGACAGTATTGCTTTGTTTAGCAGATGTCTGTTAGTGTTTTGTGCATTGTGCTGCAAAATGTAAAAATAAAATCCAAATAATCATTGTAGAAGTAAAGCAGTATGCACACATTAGTGTTTATGGTAAATGTGGAGAAATCGCCAGGTAATGGGACATTGGAATGGCTGCAGGGCCTTTGGTGTGGTGCCATATTTTGGTGGTCTGTTCTTCAGTTTGCGTTTGAAAGTTGCTATCCCACAATTCCATTGGAGCAGGTAGGGCTACATAATTATTTATGCAAATTAGATGTTAATCAGCATACAGATTTGTACCGATTTTTCATGGGCCTTGTCCAGATTTTTGATGTTTCCAGGTTAAGAGGTATGCACCATATGTATTTGGTAGTTATTTTCCCTGAAGGCCAGGGTGGAAGAGGTGTAAGTCTTCTTGCCCAGCCTATCCATAATTTTACTGTCTTTATCAGAAGGTAAAAGAGACAAATAAGGGAGCAGTCTAGATTGTCTATCTGGGGCCACAGCTATAACAGCAGGGTCTGCCAAGGGGGGTTTTACTAGGAATTTGTGGTCATCAGGCACCTTATAGAAATGGTCTGGTCTCTTTGGAGCAAGTGCCAGTGAGTCAGGGTTCTTAGAGCAAGAAGCAAATGCGTCAAGGTATGCAGGGATCACTGTAGGAATGGCTGATGGGGAGGGTGATTCAACCTGCAACAAGTCAAAAGTATCTTTTTTGAGTTTCTGTCATTCGGGAAGTATCCCATTTGAAATATTCTTTCATTTTAGTGATATTTTCATAAAATGTTTTGTCCTCTGTGGGGGAATCTCCTTCAATAGAATCCTCATCTGCAAAATAATATTCAAGGTGGGGAGGCTATTTGGGATGAGTAGGTGATAGACTCCTCAGAGCAAGAGGAGAGGGCCTCTTCTTCTTCTTCCTGGGAAATAGAGGGAAGGAGTGAGGTTGCAGTAGCAGGCCTTGGGCTGACCACTGGAATAGAGGGGGCTGAGGAGGTTATAGGACTAAGGGCCATGATGGCCTGCATCAGGGACTGAATAAAAGATTCACAGTTGTCCTTCAGGAGGGGTAGATAAATGTTTAGTTTTTTGCCTTCTTTTTAAAGGAGTACTTTTGGGAGACACTGTAGGCCTTGATTCTGGGGCCTTACCATAGGAAGGAGACTCAGATTCTTGAGATCCATAAGGGTGTCTGGTGGAACCTGGTTCCCCCTCAACTTTGGAAATAACCAACATCTGAGACATCCCCATGGACGTGCCAGCTGGAACTTCAGAAACGGTTTCCTCAAGGGGAGCTGTAGAAGCAAATGGCTCTAGCGGACATCCATCAACCCCTATATCGGCGGTTGGTGTGCCGTCCAATGATGGAAAGGCAGTGGTAATAGGCTGCAAAACTTTGGCCTTTTTCTTTGCTGGTTCCATCAGGTCATCCAATTCCAGATCCACCTTAAGGGCTAGCTTCTTATGCCTTTATGCCTTTGATTTTCTATGTACAGGTTAAGGGCAGCTAGATGGCTTCTAAGGGTTTTAGGGACGAAGGACTGGCAGATGGAGCAGGAGGTATGGTTGGTGTAGACAAAAGACGCAATGGTTATGGGTGTCCTTATTTGGAATTTGACACCTGCATTGTCATTTACCTTTCTTAGTGGACTTCGGCTAATGTAAAACTAGGAAACCAAGCTCAAGCAATTAATATAAGAAATCCTCAATGGGGTACTTAGCTTTAGATGTCTTGATAGAGAGGAGCGATGCAATCGATCTGACCTTCGACTGCAGCAGAAAAGTTCTGGGGTCTGTGCATGCAGACATCACATTTATGGTCCCTGGTTTATGGTCCTATGTGTGACATCCCACGCACCAACAGCAACCAGGCTTAAAACTTTTGTATTGCAGTCGACGTTCGGGTTGCCTGAGGTGGAGGATCCCACAGTTAGAACACTGCAACATAAGAACAGAAGGATATCTGACAGATACTATGATGCTCATGCTGTAGTCTGTATTTGAAATGTTGGGGCCAATGTTTTATTACATAAATAACTGTTAACATTGTATTCCCCATCTGCATGGCATGAAGCACCAAGCAAACTTGTTTCTCTGCTTAAGGAAAAGTGTAAGATTTGATTTGGTTTGCCTTCCTTCACACAAATAGGCTCCAGTGGTGAGGCTTGGCCATCAGCACTCTGGACAGTACTGAGTGTGGAAAATACAGTGCCTGCATAGCTTTCCCTGTGGTACAGTTTGTGAAAAGCAGTGACCTCCTAGTCAGAGCACAGGGGGGCCACAGTTCCAATCCATATTATTCTGTCTTCTTTTTTGTGGAGTCAGGATGTCATTAGCTAAGTAAATGTGATCAGGACTGCAAATGTGACTAGCAATGACTACACTAAAGTATGTGTCTTCCCCAATTTTTGCCAGTAATGGCTACCTCAATACAGTTGTAGAACTAGTAGCTGTTTTGCAAGTCTCACTACAAATCACGAGTTAATTGTGTGTACAGCTTTCTAGAATGATAAGGGGTGGTACATCTTTTGAAATGATTGTTATGACTCAGCAGATATGCAAACTATTTGCTTATGGCCAGATATCCTGAAAAGTGTGGGCAGTATGCTTCTTCACAGAAAGGACAGTTTCCACATCACATAAGATAAATAATTTATCCATCATTACCTGAGCATGACACAAAGTGAATCCTACAGCAGACTTTTAAACCTTACACATTACAGAAGCACTAATAAACTATTGACTGAAGGTAACATGTTGATATTACCCATCAGCAGAGTCATGTCAGTTTGCAGAAGCCATGAGATGATCTGTGCATCCATCATCCTAATAGATACTCACATGTAAGGAGGGGTTGGGAATGAAGAAATGAATACAAGGAGACTGGAACATACACATAACAATGTTGATGTAATGGAACATTTGTGGACATGTTTTTTTTCTGTCTGTTCTCATAATTAAGCTGCTATGCTCTGTAGCATGAACTGACTGAAACAGGGGTAAGAACGGTTACAAAAGGGACAACAGACTTATAACAAGCAGAACAAGGTTGGATAAATATGTCATAGTTCTGGGGATGGATGTAATTTCAAATTCTCATTTTTGGCCAATATTCAATATATCTCCATGAGAAATCATAACTGTGGCAAATGTTAATATGTAGGTGATTAAACATACCAGAGCCCTATAACATTACAGTAAGAAATAATGTCAGAGGCATCTGGAATCATAGGAACAAGTAAAAATGAAGAGCAGGAACACAATAAGAGAAAGCTTGAAATAAAATAGTGATTTATTAAATCCAGGTAAAACGTAAGCGCTTTCAGCCAGAGCAATCTCCAGCCTTCATCAGACAAACAGCATAGGAGTGTGTGTTAAAACTTTAAATAGTGTAACAAGAATTTACTTTGCCAATCAACATAAAGTGCATTTCCTAGTACACTGTTACCATAGGAACATTAAAGCAGAAATACATTTACACAAACCAGTGAACATACAAATGCTGGTTATTCCTTACGAAATATGTTCATTTGTGCTACTAAGTGAATCAATAATCCCCCTAGTGTAAGGGCAAATGAGGGCAAATTCTCACCTAGATATACTTTTTTAAATCTAGATGTTGTGATAAGCCCATATCATGTGTAAAACTATTAAAGAGTCAAATATAAAATATAAAAATATAAAATATAAAATGACTGAATTCTGACTCGTTGATTGTGTCATCGATTATGTGATAACCACTTAAGCACACATTTGATGGACAGGTTATCGTTAATACCAGGTGTAAGATGCGCCCTAGTCCGAACTTGCCACATAAGTTCGTCGATCTCTAATTTAATTTGCCAAGGGCCACCTCTAATTTCGGGAACCCTTTGATGCACAATGGCAAAATTGAAAGTGTGACCAGTACATTCAATTGTGTGTTTAGCTAGAGCATTGTTAACATCGTGTCTGCTTACAGCATACATGTGTTCATAGATCCTGGTCCTGAATTTACGCTCCATCTTTCCAATGTAAAAAGCTTTACATTGGTTACAGAGAGCGACATACACCACTGATTTGGATTCACAATTGAAAAAATTGTTGACCTTATAAGTTCTATTGTTGATGGTAACTTGAGGTCCTACCTTGATAAACTTACACTGGGCACATGCACCACATTTGTGCATGCCATGAGGTCGGTTCGAGATGAACCTATTAGGTGGTCTTTCTAAAAGAGCTTTAAGATTTTGGCCCCTCCTGTATGTTAACTTAGGTCTCGTACCCAAAATGTTTGAAAGGGTGTTGTCATGATTAATGACGTCCCAATTTTTGTTGACAATTTCCCTGATTTTTTGAAAATCCAAGGAGAAAGTGTGTATGAAAGACACAATGTAATTGTCTTTTTCCAAACAATTATTACTAGATGGACCTAATGTGGTTGAAATTTCAATAGTACTGGCATTCACTTCTGTTGTGAAACTAGTAGAAAGAAGGTGTGAAATGGCCTTCCATGCGCTTGTTGGATACTTCTATAATAATGTTGTTGACTAGATTTAGAGGGTAGCCTCTTGTCAGAAACATGTTCCTAAGTTTGTTGCATTCAGCACGAAAGTCGTGGTCGTCCGTGACCATACGTGCCCTTACTATCTGGCCCTTAATGACCGATCTTTTTGATAGTGCGGATGGTTGCTGGAAAAATGCAACAAGCTGTTAGAATATGTCGGCTTTCTGTAGATGGTACTTTTTAGTCTACTCTTATTTGTGTCCTTAGCTAACATGATGTCGAGATAATTAATCTCAGTGTCTGCTACGTTAAAGGTGAACTGTAAAAGTCAGTCATGTTAGTCATCCTTTCAATAAATGA
This sequence comes from Protopterus annectens, assembly GCF_019279795.1. Classification (NCBI taxonomy): domain Eukaryota; kingdom Metazoa; phylum Chordata; order Ceratodontiformes; family Protopteridae; genus Protopterus; species Protopterus annectens. Next base: position 753,257,726 of record NC_056731.1, read on the forward strand.
TGGAATAAGCTCTTTCTCACCCTTCCAAATGCAAAAAATGTCATCCTGGTACCTTGTATACCAGGAGACATGTTGCTGGAAAAGGTTGTCCTTAAATAGGTGTTCAGCTTCCCAGAAGGCTAAGACAGCATTTGCAAATGAACCCCCGCAGGGTGAACCCATGGCGACACCTGATGTTTGAAGGTAGAAGGTGTTCTCAAACATAAAGAAGTTGTTAGTTAAGACCAACTCCAAAAGTGTCTCACTTAGATAGATAGTGTTGTCTTCTACCTTCTTAGCAACCATGAATTCCCTAACCCAACTCAATCCTGTTGCCTGCGGTATAACTGTATAAAGATCTTTAATATCTATTGTAAGAAAAGTTATATCCGGACTGTATGTCACCTTACTGATCCCTTGCAAGAAGGACCAGGAATCCTTACAAATGTGTGCCTCCTGTTGTAAAAGAGGCTTAATGATGCTATCAACGTATCTAGCACATGCATAAGTAGCTGAACCCCTCCCATCAATGATCGGCCTAAAAGGTGGTGCATGTAGTCGTTTGTGTAGTTTAGGTGTGCCAAAGAGTATTGGAATTTTTGGAGCTGGTGTCAATAAATACTTGTATGTATTTATATCAATGATACCTTCCAACAGGAGGTCATACAAAGTGTTGTTAATTATTCTGTAAGCACCATGTATTTCGTTGAGAGTTACTTCTTTGTAAACAGATGTATTAAGATGCTCCATCATGTATTCCACATATTTGTAATGGTCCATCAATACCACTCCCCCTCCCTTATCAGGTTTCATTACACGTATGTTACAATCCCTCAATAAGTGAAGAAAGTCCCATTCCAGCATGGAGATGTTGTTAGAATGCCTTTGGGTAGTATAAATGACTTGGTTCTTAATTGCCCAAAGGTCAATCTCACAAATTTTTTCAAAAACTGCTAGAATGAGGTGGAGTGGAGGGTTGTATGTGCTAGAGACCCTTAGTGTGTTAAGTGTAGGGGTGTCGTTACCAAGAAGAGAGATAAGGTTGAGTTTTCTAACATAAATTTTCAAATCTATGAGCATTCTGCCAATGTCCATATGCTGCCCAGGAACAAACGATAAATCCTTGGCAAAAAAATTTACAATGTCCTGGTGGATGTCAATAACTGTATAGTTATATACTTTAAAGTCACTGGCAGAGCTAACCAATATTTTTGGTTCAGAACCAAAATTGGGGAGCTGTATCATCTCTTCCTCCCCCGTCTGTTGTTCCTCACGTTGTTCGCTGTCTGAGCTCTGGTACGATTGGTGGTTCTGGTGTTGTTGGCCTGGTGAAAATCCTGGCCCTCATAATTGTTAGTGTTGCCTGTAGCGGCACCATTATTCGAGATGTTTGCCGGAATGTTGTTATGTTCCGAATTGTTAGCCCTTACATTATTGTTGTTAAGTCTTGGGCTTCTTCTAGTGTTAGGTCGTTGACCAGAAGAACTATTATTTTCATTGTTACCCTGGTTGTTTGTGTCACCAGAATTGGTCACATTATTGAATTCAATATGATTGTTGCTTTCATTATATGGTGTTTGTGCTGTCCGAGGAGGCCTGGGGTAAGCACATTTATTTGCATAGTCAGTCATATCTCTAGTGAGTTTCTTCTTCTTGGCAAGCAATAATTTTTCCATACTGGCCTCAATACTAGGGAAAATGCGGCAATAATCATATTTGAAGCGAAAAAAGCCATTGTCAGTAGTGATAAACTTTTCCAGAACTTCCAACTCCGATGACAGAGTCGCAATGTCTCTAGAATAAAAGGCAATGAGGGCTTGCAAAAACTCCATGCCCTGGCGATCGAATAGATCTAATAACTCCTGGTGGAAGAGAGAGTTCTCCACCAAGCCTGACGGAAAACGCCATTGCCTTAGCCCCTTAGGGACTATTTTGTTCTTTACACATTCACTCAAATATGCTACTTCTAACTGTAGCTTCTTACATTTGAAAAGCTTGTTGTCAAATTCCTCGATTTTTTCACCTAAAGCATTACTTTCAACCGCTGATGTAATGGGCGGCTCATGCGCACGCTGAACCCTTGACTGAAAAAATTGTTGTTGACAAGGAAATTTGCCATTATGGGAAACCCTTGGTTGTTTGAATTGACTTCATTATTATTGTCATTTACAGCATTGCCAGAATTACTAAGAAAGTTACCTGTTCGAGTTGTTACAGCTGCCGAAGATGAAGGACGCTGTAAATCAGGCATTGCTGTAGGTGGGCGCTTCGATTGAATCCCAGTAGTTGATAAACGCTCCTCCGATGCAGGTACTGGGGCTGTCCCTCCAGTATAGGAGGTTGCTGTGCGTTAGGGATCCCAGAATCACTACTGTTAACCTGCTGCCGAGAGGTTGGCGTGGAAGAAATTCCGCCCATTTGTGCTGAAGGTAGGACCGACATCACGTCTACCTTCTGAGTTAATGCGTCCACTCTACCCAAAAGTAATTCTACCAAGGTAGTAAGGTTACCATTGTGATTTTCTGCTGTTTGTTCAACTCCATTCTGCTGCGTGAATAAAACAAGTGAAGCTTCTCCGGATCCGCTCGACATCCTCAAACACAAGATACACACAAATGAACTGATAAAATCCACAGGAACAAGTAAAAATGAAGAGCAGGAACACAATAAGAGAAAGCTTGAAATAAAATAGCGATTTATTAAATCCAGGTAAAACGTAAGCGCTTTCAGCCAGAGCAATCTCCAGCCTTCATCAGACAAACAGCATAGGAGTGTGTGTTAAAACTTTAAATAGTGTAACAAGAATTTACTTTGCCAATCAACATAAAGTGCATTTCCTAGTACACTGTTACCATAGGAACATTAAAGCAGAAATACATTTACACAAACCATTGAACCTACAAATGCTGGTTATTCCTTACGAAATATGTTCATTTGTGCTACTAAGTGAATCAATAATCCCCCTAGTGTAAGGGCAAATGAGGGCAAATTCTCACCTAGATATACTTTTTTAAATCTAGATGTTGTGATAAGCCCATATCATGTGTAAAACTATTAAAGAGTCAAATATAAAATATAAAAATATAAAATATAAAATAACTGAATTCTGACTCGTTGATTGTGTCATCGATTATGTGATAACCACTTAAGCACACATTTGATGGACAGGTTATCGTTAATACCAGGTGTAAGATGCGCCCTAGTCCGAACTTGCCACATAAGTTCGTCGATCTCTAATTTAATTTGCCAAGGGCCACCTCTAATTTCGGGAACCCTTTGATGCACAATGGCAAAATTGAAAGTGTGACCAGTACATTCAATTGTGTTCGGACTAGGGCGCATCTTACACCTGGTATTAACGATAACCTGTCCATCAAATGTGTGCTTAAGTGGTTATCACATAATCGATGACACAATCAACGAGTCAGAATTCAGTTATTTTATATTTTATATTTTTATATTTTATATTTGACTCTTTAATAGTTTTACACATGATATGGGCTTATCACAACATCTAGATTTAAAAAAGTATATCTAGGTGAGAATTTGCCCTCATTTGCCCTTACACTAGGGGGATTATTGATTCACTTAGTAGCGCAAATGAACATATTTCGTAAGGAATAACCAGCATTTGTATGTTCACTGGTTTGTGTAAATGTATTTCTGCTTTAATGTTCCTATGGTAACAGTGTACTAGGAAATGCACTTTATGTTGATTGGCAAAGTAAATTCTTGTTACACTATTTAAAGTTTTAACACACACTCCTATGCTGTTTGTCTGATGAAGGCTGGAGATTGCTCTGGCTGAAAGCTACGTTTACCTGGATTTAATAAATCACTATTTTATTTCAAGCTTTCTCTTATTGTGTTCCTGCTCTTCATTTTTACTTGTTCCTGTGGATTTTATCAGTTCATTTGTGTGTATCTTGTGTTTGAGGATGTCGAGCGGATCCGGAGAAGCTTCACTTGTTTTATTCACGCAGCAGAATGGAGTTGAACAAACAGCAGAAAATCACAATGGTAACCTTACTACCTTGGTAGAATTACTTTTGGGTAGAGTGGACGCATTAACTCAGAAGGTAGACGCGATGTCGGTCCTACCTTCAGCACAAATGGGCGGAATTTCTTCCACGCCAACCTCTCGGCAGCAGGTTAACAGTAGTGATTCTGGGATCCCTAACGCACAGCAACCTCCTATACTGGAGGGGACAGCCCCAGTACCTGCATCGGAGGAGCGTTTATCAACTACTGGGATTCAATCGGCGTCCACCTACAGCAATGCCTGATTTACAGCGTCCTTCATCTTCGGCAGCTGTAACAACTCGAACAGGTAACTTTCTTAGTAATTCTGGCAATGCTGTAAATGACAATAATAATGAAGTCAATTCAAACAACCAAGGGTTTCATAATGGCAAATTTCCTTGTCAACAACAATTTTTCAGTCAAGGGTTCAGCGTATGGAGCCTTCATTACATCAGCGGTTGAAAGTAATGCTTTAGGTGAAAAAATCGAGGAATTTGACAACAAGCTTTTCAAATGTAAGAAGCTACAGTTAGAAGTAGCATATTTGAGTGAATGTGTAAAGAACAAAATAGTCCCTAAGGGGCTAAGGCAATGGCGTTTTCTGTCAGGCTTGGTGGAGAACTCTCTTCCACCAGGAGTTATTAGATCTATTCGATCGCCAGGGCATGGAGTTTTGCAAGCCCTCATTGCCTTTTATTCTAGAGACATTGCGACTCTGTCATCGGAGTTGGAAGTTCTGGAAAAGTTTATCACTACTGACAATGGCTTTTTCGCTTCAAATATGATTATTGCGCATTTTCCCTAGTATTGAGGCCAGTATGGAAAAATTATTGCTTGCCAAGAAGAAGAAACTCACTAGAGATATGACTGACTATGCAAATAAATGTGCTTACCCCAGGCCTCTCGGACAGCACAAACACCATATAATGAAAGCAACAATCATATTGAATTCAAAAATGTGACCAATTCTGGTGACACAAACAACCAGGGTAACAATGAAAATAATAGTTCTTCTGGTCAACGACCTAACACTAGAAGAAGCCCAAGACTTAACAACAATAATGTAAGGGCTAACAATTCGGAACATAACAACGTTCCGGCAAACATCTCGAATAATGGTGCCGCTACAGGCAACACTACCAATTATGAGGGCCAGGATTTTCACCAGGCCAACAACACCAGAACCACCAATCATTTCAGAGCTCAGACAGCTAACAAATTCGTGAGGAACAACAGACGGGGAGGAAGAGATGATACAGCTCCCCAATTTTGGTTCCTGAACCAAAATATTGGTTAGCTCTGCCAGTGACTTTAAAGTATATAACTATACAGTTATTGACATCCACCAGGACATTGTAAATTTTTTTGCCAAGGATTTATCGTTTGTTCCTGGGCAGCATATGGACATTGGCAGAATGCTCATAGATTTGAAAATTTATGTTAGAAAACTCAACCTTATCTCTTCTTGGTAATGACACCCTACACTTAACACACTAAGGGTCTCTAGCACATACAACCTCCACTCCACCCCATTCTAGCAGTTTTGAAAAAATTTGTGAGATTGACCTTTGGGCAATTAAGAACCAAGTCATTTATACTACCCAAAGGCATTCTAACAACATCTCCATGCTGGAATGGGACTTTCTTCACTTATTGAGGGATTGTAACATCGTGTAATGAAACCTGATAAGGGAGGGGAGTGGTATTGATGGACCATTACAAATATGTGGAATACATGATGGAGCATATCTTAATACATCTGTTTACAAAGAAGTAACTCTCAACGAAATACATGGTGCTTATAGAATAATTAACAACACTTTGTATGACCTCCTGTTGAAGGTATCATTGATATAAATGCATACAAGTATTTATTGACACCAGCTCCAAAATTCCAATACTCTTTGGCACACCTAAACTACACAAACGACTACATGCACCACCTTTTAGGCGATCATTGATGGAGGGGTTCAGCTACTTATGCATGTGCTAGATAATGTTGATAGCATCATTGCCTCCTTTACAACAGGAGGCACACATTTGTAAGTGATTCCTGGTCCTTCTTGCAAGGGATCAGTAAGGTGACATACAGTCCGGATATAACTTTTCTTACAATAGATATTAAAGATCTTTATACAGTTATACCACAGGCAACAGGATTGAGTTGGGTTAGGGAATTCATGGTTGCTAAGAAGGTAGAAGACAACACTATCTATCTAAGTGAGACACTTTTGGAGTTGGTCTTAACTAACAACTTCTTTATGTTTGAGAACACCTTCTACCTTCAAACATCAGGTGTCGCCATGGGTTCACCCTCATGGGTTCATTTGCAATGCTGTCTTAGCCTTCTGGGAAGCTGAACACCTATTTAAGGACAACCTTTCAACAACATGTCTCCCTGGTATACAAGGTACCAGGATGACATTTTGCATTTGGAAGGGTGAGAAAGAGCTTATTCCATCATTTATTGAAAGGATGACTAACATGACTGACTTTACAGTTCACCTTTAACGTAGCAGACACTGAGATTAATTATCTCGACATCATGTTAGCTAAGGACACAAATAAGAGTAGACTAAAGTACCATCTACAGAAAGTCGACATATTCTGGCAGCTTGTTGCATTTTCAGCAACCATCGATACTATCAAAAAGATCGGGTCATTAAGGGCCAGATAGTAAGGGCGGCACGTATGGTCGCGGACGACTTTCGTGCTGAATGCAACAAACTTGGGAACATGTTTCTGACAAGAGGCTACCCTCTAAATCTAGTCAACAACATTATTATAGAAGTATCCAACAAGTTTGGAAGGCCATTTCACCTTCTTTCTACTAGTTTCACAACAGAAGTGAATGCCAGTACTATTGAAATTTCAACCACATTAGGTCCATCTAGTAATAATTGTTTGGAAAAGACAATTACATTGTGTCTTTCATACACACTTTCTCCTGGATTTTCAAAAAATCAGGAAATTGTCAACAAAAATTGGGGCGTCATTAATCATGACAACACCCTTTCAAACATTTTGAGTACTGAACCTAAGTTAACATACAGGAGGGCCAAAATCTTAAAGCTATTTTAGAAAGACCACCTAATAGGTTCATCTCGAACCGACCTCATGGCATGCACAAATGTGGTGCATGTGCCCAGTATAAGTTTATCGGAGGACCTCAAGTTACCATCAGCAATAGAACTTATAAGGTCAACAATTTTTCAATTGTGAATCCAAATCAGTGGTGTATGTCGCTCTGTAACCAATGTAAAGTTTTTACATTGAAAGACGGAGCGTAAATTCAGGACCAGGATCTATGAACACATGTATGCTGTAATAGCACGATGTTAACAATGCTCTAGCTAAACACACTATTCAATGTACTGGTCATACTTTCAATTTTGCCATTGTGCATCAAAGGGTTCCCGAATTAGAGGTGGCCTTGGCAAATTAAATTAGAGATCGACGAACTTATGTGGCAAGTCTGACTAGGGCGCATCTTACACCTGGTATTAACGATAACCTGTCCATCAAATGTGTGCTTAAGTGGTTATCACATAATCGATGACACAATCAACGAGTCAGAATTCAGTTATTTTATATTTTATATTTTTATATTTTATATTTGACTCTTTAATAGTTTACACATGATATGGGCTTATCACAACATCTAGATTTAAAAAAGTATATCTAGGTGAGAATTTGCCCTCATTTGCCCTTACACTAGGGGGATTATTGATTCACTTAGTAGCACAAATGAACATATTTCAGTGAGAATAACCAGCATTTGTATGTTCACTGGTTTGTGTAAATGTATTTCTGCTTTAATGTTCCTATGGTAACAGTGTACTAGGAAATGCACTTTATGTTGATTGGCAAAGTAAATTCTTGTTACACTATTTAAAGTTTTAACACACACTCCTATGCTGTTTGTCTGATGAAGGCTGGAGATTGCTCTGGCTGAAAGCGCTTACGTTTACCTGGATTTGCTTGCCAAGAAGAAGAAACTCACTAGAGATATGACTGACTATGCAAATAAATGTGCTTACCCCAGGCCTCCTCGGACAGCACAAACACCATATAATGAAAGCAACAATCATATTGAATTCAATAATGTGACCAATTCTGGTGACACAAACAACCAGGGTAACAATGAAAATAATAGTTCTTCTGGTCAACGACCTAACACTAGAAGAAGCCCAAGACTTAACAACAATAATGTAAGGGCTAACAATTCGAACATAACAACGTTCCGGCAAACATCTCGAATAATGGTGCCGCTACAGGCAACACTACCAATTATGAGGGCCAGGATTTTCACCAGGCCAACAACACCAGAACCACCAATCGTACCAGAGCTCAGACAGCGAACAACGTGAGGAACAACAGACGGGGGAGGAAGAGATGATACAGCTCCCCAATTTTGGTTCTGAACCAAAAATATTGGTTAGCTCTGCCAGTGACTTTAAAGTATATAACTATACAGTTATTGACATCCACCAGGACATTGTAAATTTTTTTGCCAAGGATTTATCGTTTGTTCCTGGGCAGCATATGGACATTGGCAGAATGCTCATAGATTTGAAAATTTATGTTAGAAAACTCAACCTTATCTCTCTTCTTGGTAACGACACCCCTACACTTAACACACTAAGGGTCTCTAGCACATACAACCCTCCACTCCACCCCATTCTAGCAGTTTTTGAAAAAATTTGTGAGATTGACCTTTGGGCAATTAAGAACCAAGTCATTTATACTACCCAAAGGCATTCTAACAACATCTCCATGCTGGAATGGGACTTTCTTCACTTATTGAGGGATTGTAACATACGTAATGAAACCTGATAAGGGAGGGGGAGTGGTATTGATGGACCATTACAAATATGTGGAATACATGATGGAGCATCTTAATACATCTGTTTACAAAGAAGTAACTCTCAACGAAATACATGGTGCTTACAGAATAATTAACAACACTTTGTATGACCTCCTGTTGGAAGGTATCATTGATATAAATACATACAAGTATTTATTGACACCAGCTCCAAAAATTCCAATACTCTTTGGCACACCTAAACTACACAAACGACTACATGCACCACCTTTCAGGCCGATCATTGATGGGAGGGGTTCAGCTACTTATGCATGTGCTAGATACGTTGATAGCATCATTAAGCCTCTTTTACAACAGGAGGCACACATTTGTAAGGATTCCTGGTCCTTCTTGCAAGGGATCAGTAAGGTGACATACAGTCCGGATATAACTTTTCTTACAATAGATATTAAAGATCTTTATACAGTTATACCGCAGGCAACAGGATTGAGTTGGGTTAGGGAATTCATGGTTGCTAAGAAGGTAGAAGACAACACTATCTATCTAAGTGAGACACTTTTGGAGTTGGTCTTAACTAACAACTTCTTTATGTTTGAGAACACCTTCTACCTTCAAACATCAGGTGTCACATGGGTTCACCCTCATGGGTTCATTTGCAAATGCTGTCTTAGCCTTCTGGGAAGCTGAACACCTATTTAAGGACAACCTTTTCCAGCAACATGTCTCCTGGTATACAAGGTACCAGGATGACATTTTTTGCATTTGGAAGGGTGAGAAAGAGCTTATTCCATCATTTATTGAAAGGATGACTAACATGACTGACTTTTACAGTTCACCTTTAACGTAGCAGACACTGAGATTAATTATCTCACATCATGTTAGCTAAGGACACAAATAAGAGTAGACTAAAAAGTACCATCTACAGAAAGCCGACATATTCTAACAGCTTGTTGCATTTTTCCAGCAACCATCCGTACTATCAAAAAAGATCGGTCATTAAGGGCCAGATAGTAAGGGCGGCACGTATGGTCACGGACGACCACGACTTTCGTGCTGAATGCAACAAACTTAGGAACATGTTTCTGACAAGAGGCTACCCTCTAAATCTAGTCAACAACATTATTATAGAAGTATCCAACAAGCGCATGGAAGGCCATTTCACACCCCTTCTTTCTACTAGTTTCACAACAGAAGTGAATGCCAGTACTATTGAAATTTCAACCACATTAGGTCCATCTAGTAATAATTGTTTGGAAAAGACAATTACATTGTGTCTTTCTATACACACTTTCTCCTTGGATTTTCAAAAATCAGGGAAATTGTCAACAAAATTGGGACGCCATTAATCATGACAACACCCTTTCAAACATTTTGGCACGTAGACCTAAGTTAACATACAGGAGGGCCAAAATCTTAAAAGCTATTTTAGAAAGACCACCTAATAGGTTCATCTCGAACCGACCTCATGGCATGCACAAATGTGGTGCATGTGCCCAGTGTAAGTTTATCAAGGTAGGACCTCAAGTTACCATCAACAATAGAACTTATAAGGTCAACAATTTTTTCAATTGTGAATCCAAATCAGTGGTGTATGTCGCTCTCTGTAACCAATGTAAAGCTTTTTACATTGGAAAGACGGAGCGTAAATTCAGGACCAGGATCTATGAACACATGTATGCTGTAAGCAGACACGATGTTAACAATGCTCTAGCTAAACACACAATTGAATGTACTGGTCACACTTTCAATTTTGCCATTGTGCATCAAAGGGTTCCCAAATTAGAGGTGGCCCTTGGCAAATTAAATTAGAGATCGACGAACTTATGTGGCAAGTTCGGACTAGGGCGCATCTTACACCTGGTATTAACGATAACCTGTCCATCAAATGTGTGCTTAAGTGGTTATCACATAATCGATGACACAATCAACGAGTCAGAATTCAGTTATTTTATATTTTATATTTTTATATTTTATATTTGACTCTTTAATAGTTTTACACATGATATGGGCTTATCACAACATCTAGATTTAAAAAAGTATATCTAGGTGAGAATTTGCCCTCATTTGCCCTTACACTAGGGGATTATTGATTCACTTAGTAGCACAAATGAACATATTTCGTAGGAATAACCAGCATTTGTATGTTCACTGGTTTGTGTAAATGTATTTCTGCTTTAATGTTCCTATGGTAACAGTGTACTAGGAAATGCACTTTATGTTGATTGGCAAAGTAAATTCTTGTTACACTATTTAAAGTTTTAACACACACTCCTATGCTGTTTGTCTGATGAAGGCTGGAGATTGCTCTGGCTGAAAGCGCTTACGTTTTACCTGGATTTAATAAATCGCTATTTTATTTCAAGCTTTCTCTTATTGTGTTCCTGCTCTTCATTTTTACTTGTTCCTGTGGATTTTATCAGTTCATTTGTGTGCATCTGGAATCATACCCTTGATGCTATGGGAGAAAACAATCTTCAGTCAAGTGATTTATGTTAACACTCCACACATGAAGTTACTCTTTGTGCAGAAGTTTCAGGCTAACTGTCTGAAAGTAGTGGCTTTACTCTGCTTTAACTCCATGTTCCTATAGCGGAGCATGTTTAAGCATCATTGCACAGAGATAACTGTAGTGTGACTGATGGTAAAAACTCACCAGGTTTTGCCATAAGACATGAAGAGCCATTCACCATTGCTCAGCATCACTGCACGATGCTAAAGTCCATGCAAGTGCATACTACAAAAAATGAAGACTTTTTATGTGCCATTTCTAGCCATGTTTATGGTGTGTAATTCTACTTTTTGACCAGATTAAGGGTCTGAAAATGGGGTTGATAGGAACGTGATGAAATGGGGAGGGGCAAGCAGAGGGAAAAAGAAAGAGGAAGCAATAAAGGAATTTACAGGAGAAAATTAGGAAAGTACCATAGATATCCACTTCTTCAACACCATAATGTGAACATAAAGAGAAAAGTTGGGCTGTCATCACAGCACAGTTGGGCAACAACAATGTTATAATGTTGCATAGCCAATCAGACCAAATCAAGTGTGTTGAGAACACACATATGCAAAGAGAAGAGCTATGTATAGGAGAATTTTTTATTTAATTTCAAGAAGAGATGAATGTTGGGGAAGGGACATAGGAATGTGATGGTCAAGTAGGTTGGTTAGGTGAAGAAGCAGGTGTACACAAACAGGACAAACAAGACAGACCTAGGGATGGTGATGGACACAAAAGGTTGGGGGGCACCATGTTTGGGGATAGGTAGGGGACATTGAAGGCATGTGCCAGTCAAGTGTGGGAACAATGAGAATCTTGTCTTCACCCTCAGATCTGTCATCACTGTCCCCTTCCTCATTTCCCTGTGAGACTGCTTGATGTGTTAGCCTCTTTTCCATTCTAAGGAGTAATCTCTTCAGATGACTGATGTGGACACCAAGGCCAGTTTGTATGACATCGCTCACCATCCCTAGCAGCTCCTGGTGGGTGATGCAGTCATCGTCTCCACCAGTACTGCAGGAGGGCACTCATGCACCAGCAGCCAGGGCAATGGTATCTGATGTATTTGGGCCAGGTAACACAGGAACTGCAGAAGCAGTACTGCCAGGTTGCATCTCAGAGTTGCTGGGTATTTGTACGGCATCAGATCGAAGGATGGCAGGCTGAGCCGCAGTAGTTGGCCTATCTTCATGTGCTGAAAAGCATTTGGTTTGTTGTCAGAAAAATTTGACATCCTAATGGTGTGTTTCTATTAAAAAAAAGATTAGGAGTGGGGATGAGACAAAAAAGAAAAGAGATGGTTCGAACCATTATATGTCATATTCATGGTTTATTACAATAAATATATTTTTCTTATTATATTAACTATACAGCTTTCACAGTCCAGCAAAAGGATTGTGAATTGTTATAAGTAATCCTTGGAATATGCAGATATTCCATGCATGCTTTTAAAGACACTACGGATTAACTTAACAACATAGCATTAAAGCCAATATTGATGGAATTAAAATTTAAAAATGATATTTGTTGAATGTGAATATATAGGTTATTTGTGGGAACTGAACCTACCTACGCTGAATACAGTATTACACTTGCATATTCAATTGCCAAGAGCTACAGAAGAAAGCATGCATGCATGCTTTTACAGTTATGATCTGAATGCTTAAGTTGCAACTAATCTATATAATACCAATATATTTAATGTAGTCATGTTCATTTGTGCTGCATACCTACCCCTTGCCTCTCTCAGTTTGTCCAGTCTATCAGCATGTGCCTCCCTCTTCAATGAAATTTTCTGTGCAGCTGTAAAATAAAGAAGGAGAGAAAAAGATACATGAAATCATTATGCATACCAGTCCTGGTTATCTAGAGCTTTCCATAACATTTAAATTGGCTTTATCTGTGTACTTACACAACTGTGGGCCATCAGCAGTTCTAAACTCATCCATCCACTGGTCAAGTTATGCCTACTTGCACAATTTCAGGTCACTGTAATGATGCATGCACTGCTTACCAGTGTGTGGTATGCCATTTGCAGTGGAGACAACCTTAGCTAGGCTGTTCCAAGCCTCAGCCTTATACTGAGACCTAGTATAGTCCCCCTGCAGCAGCCTACTGTTGTAGCACTTCACGAGGAGCGCAACAAATATTTTTGATTCATACACACCCCCACTTCTCTGCCCTGAATTTGGCACTATCCTTCTCATCTCCTGCCACGTCTGCAAAGGTCCTCCAAAAACAGTGCAAGTGTCCTTCTGCCAATTCATGAAATAACGTTCTACAACCATTGCAGAAACACTCACTGCCATGCCAACGATGTTTGCATGATAGTAAGCAGCGAGAAACTATGCCAGATATGAAAGGAGTTTATGAAGCAACAATGTTAATCTGAGACTTAGCATTCATATATGGCAGTTGTGCTGCTATACCTGGTTACACTTTGTTCAATGCTCAATACTGAAATGCTAAATGACTTGGCTTTTAAGTCATGACTTTGCAGGGCTCTATGAGATGACTTGACACATATTTTGTGGGGACTTGCACATTGTTTAAAAGTAATGTGTACAATGTGGGATTCAAACCTATCTAAAAAAAGGATGCATACATTTCCACATAGGTGATTTTTTCCTCATTGTTGCATAAGTTTTTGGCAATCATGGTCATCACAGCTATATAGTTTAAACAGTGACCGGTTCTATACCGGTATTAAAACTTTATGTGTCTGAAATTACAAGGTCCTGGCTTATGCATTCCCAGCTGTGATTCAGGACTAATGTACGGCAATATACTAGAAATGGATAGACTTGCATTACTTTACTAACAGATTTGTGATTTATGGTACATACCTCACATAGCATTCTGTTCTACAGTTATACCTGTGTTATGGGAGGGTTTTAGATGATTGTCAGTAAACTACTATGTCCATCACTCATATGCAACTGCTTTTCTTACATAATCATTGTCATGATAAACCAGTTACCCACATAATACATATGATGCCTACAAAAGTATGTCTAAGCTGAATCAATCTGCTATACATAATTATTGATATGCGGTATTATCTTTATAATCAAAACTTTTGGAAACATTACGGTGGGATTACTGTCTGGAGTGCTGACACCTGTAACTCACCACTGAACCTGTTTGTGTGAAGGAAGGCAAACCAAATTAAATCTTAGATTTTTTTCCTTAAGTAATGGACCCTGTTTGCACCTAGGTAAACAATGCGCAACTGTGAAAGACAAAACAAACATGTATTATTTCTATTAATAATCATTATGGCCCTTAATCAGTAAAAATAACTACTATGTGATTCCAAACCTGCTTTATATATGCTCTGTCTTACTTTGCTCAACATATTTACACCTTGTGCCACAGACACATTCAGATAGCAGGTATAATTTCTGCAGTCATTCACATCCATGTTGCTGACTGCTGTGCAATGCAGTTAAAAGTGTTTGTGCTTCATAAGGCAACTGTCATTACATTTTCAATATTTAGCCAGTTAACTGTGTTTGCACTAAGCCATGCTCCATGCATACTGGTAAAAACAAACAATAAACCCCAGAAAAGATAAGAAGGTAAAGCAAAGTTTAAACGATTAGCTCTGGATTTGAACCATCAAACTATTGTATATACAAAACACAGTTATAGTGGGTTATCTTTCTATGTCATAGACACAGCTGTGCAACACCAATAAAATCATGTGCATACAACTAATTCCTATTTCATTTTTCCACTATTAACAGTTCATACACTTGGACATTCACATTGGTTGTACCTGTGTGGCTAACATATGTAGTGCAATAAGTGATCACACAAGCATTTATGAATATGTTTGCAGAAATGCAGTTTTGTTTTCTCTTTATATTCTGGTCATTCTTCCATTATCTCTGTGTTAATATCATACATGCAATGTATTGTACATTTTCTATAATTTTGCTTTCAAGGTGTGATAAAAATACATAGTAGTGAACAACAGTTTTCATCAAAGGCAGGAGACTTGTGCCATTGTGGACAAAAAAATATATATATGTGCTGTTTTACTTTCTTTAAAAGTTCACTGAAGTTAGTTTCACGCTTTGTAAGTATATTCTACGCACACTGCAGGGAAAGTTGTCTGAATTGCTGTTGTGTTTTCCTTCACTCATGCTAATCATTCACAGTTGCAAGCCTTTAACACCTAGCAAAATGGTGCAGAGCCTGCACTATGTTTACATCAGCTAAAACTTCTACATGAAGTCAAGTGTGTTATTCAGTAATTTTAATAAATTCACACTTCATCTGCATCTTCACCATGCTCAGAGGGCTGAATCTACGCTGAAAGGTATCCGTGTAGCTAGGGAACTGGAAGGAAAGGAGACTGCTGTCAATCATGCTTATTGCTCTACTTGTGGGATTATAGGGATAAGTACACTGCTCAAAGTGCTTTTTCTATATTGAGTATTTCAGTTGTATGGGCCAGGTTATTTGGCAGACTGCATATAAGTTACAGATGTCAGTCATGTCAGATATTGATCTCATTGATGGACAACTTACAAACATTCTACTTAGCTACATTTACAAGTAACAGTTAGGCATGTATCTGTCATTCATTCATGTTCTTACACATTTATTTTTCTATTTACAGTTTCAACACTTACCTTACTAGTTTTGCAGTTATAACTGTTGTCATTGAGGGCTATGTTTCTTTAATGTTAGCAGTACACAGCCATTACAAGAGTAAGTAAAGTTGTGAGCATTGCCAGGCATCCATTTTACTGTATGTATGTGTGTACAGTTAAAGGTTATATCCCTCAGGTGGTCAGCATGTGTGCTAACTGTTGCCTGTTCACCAGGACAAGGGCATATTGTGCATGCCTACATCTACCTACACCCACAGCAGCTGGTGGTTCTTCCTCTGATTACTCACCTGCATGTGGTTGGGGTGATGCTGCCAGTGGTGGTGCAATGTTTACTCCTAGCCCTTGGTGTTCCTGTTGCCACTATTTTCACACGATGGTATTGTGTAAGACTATGATAATTTCAGCACATGTAGTGAGATCCTACTGTAGAGCACCCCTTGATGTATCTAGGCACTGAAACTGTGACATCAGCAACCAAAACACATGCTCTATGCCATTTCTTGTTGGAGCATGTGCCTCATTATAACATTCCTCCACTGGTGTGTGTGTGTGTGTGTGTGTGTGTGTGTGTGTGTGTGTGTGTGTGTGTGTGTGTGTGTGTGTGTGTGTGTGTGTGTGTGTGTGTGTGTGTGCATGCATTTCAGATGGACGTCATCAGCCATGGCTCGAGTGCTTCCCCTGTATCCCCCAATAAATGGCTTTGTGGGATATCACCCCTGGAAAACCTCTAGAAGAATTGTGAGTTGGGCTTGATATGAGAGTTGTGGTAATTGCTGGGGTTGCTAGCACACAACATTCAGGATGAGTTCCTTAGTATTACACACAACCTGGCAGTTAATTGAATGGAACCCCCTTTCTGTTGATGTAGACCCTTCCCTGTTTGCCAGGTGGTGGTCTCAATGTGTGCGTAGTCTATGGCACCCAAGACTTCAGGAAAGTGTGCCACAAGGTAAAAGTCCTGCAAAGTTCTAGCTCTGTCCTTGGGGGTTCAGGGGAAATGTATGTAGTCACTGGCATGTTGTAGGATAGCATTCGGAAACTGGTTTAGGATCCTGGATGCTGATAACTGTGACAGCCCCAACATAGCCCCTGTGGGTCTCTGAAATGTTACTCTAGCTAATATTCTAAGAGCTACACATACTTTGGTCTCCACAGGTATTGGTTCTCCTTGGTTTGCCGTTGTTCTCAGGTGAGGATGACAGAGGTTGCAGAGTTCCTGGAGTATGTCTCTACCCACCATGTAGTGCTCTACTATTTCTACCTCATGCAGACCATGAAAAGTTAAATGGGGTCTAAATACCCTTCTTCTCCTTGTCTGAGGTCTATCAGCAGCAGCAGCTGCATAGACTTAAGCCTGTTAAACATACACATGCAGAAGTGCAACAGAAGCTCCTAACATTCCCTCCTTCCATTGTCACTTCCTTGGCTGAATTCTAATAGGTTTTGGAATACATGGCAGAAGACTACACTAAGTGTACATGATTGCTTTATAGCTTGTTGAATAGCTCCACTATTTTGGATTGGTTGATTAGCATACAAACCAACTGTTTATGCTGTAATTAGAATGACACAATATTAACCGTGTTTGTGCAGCTCTACATATCATGCAGAGATGCTTACTGAATACAAATCAGCAGGCTACTGTGTGAGTTTCGCACTGAGATGCACACTTGGTTTTCGTGAGCCGTGTAAGGTTTACTGAATCAAGACCTGAGAAGCTGTAGGGGGAAAATTTTAAAAGAAATTGTATTTTTCATCTAAGCACGTGTGTGAGAGGGGTATATCTTAATTTGTTAGAAAGGCATTTGTACGCTCTCACTATTGTGCAACCAGATTAGACCATTTTCGAACTGCAGTATAACAGTAAATGTCAGGAGACATTTCCGAATGTTTCTAAACATCGTTATGCAGGGGGGAAAGACCCCTGCACCACCCATGTGGGGGGTTGTACCCCCACACGCCCCACTACTTTAATATGCAAACTCCAAGATCACACTACAGTAAAGGAAAGGGTTTATTTCCTGATCCCCGATATAGTGCAATCTGCATCTGGAATGTCAAATTCAAATGAGTGAATGCAATTTGGATTCACAACAGTGGCAGATGACATTTGTCAAATCTGGAGGTTGTACTTTCGCACTTTGGTGCATCGTTCAACTTCCTTATGATGAAATGAAGGTATACCGTGAGAGGGTAGCTATCTGTACAAGGATCACACACACACACACACACACACACACACACACACACACACACACACACACACACACACATGCACAATATTTTTCAACCAAGCTTAATAAACTACTCTTATTGAATAAATTACATATCATTAATTATCTAGAGTCTTGTAGTGTTGACCCTAACAGTCTGACTTTGGGAAGGATAGATCCTGTCTACTAAACCTCTTCAAAAAGTTGACAGTAGCTGTAGACATTGGCCAATTGGTACATGGGGCATATTTGACCTGACTCAAGATTTCCACATCATTTCCCAAGCTGGCATCATACAAAAGTTAAATCCTTTAAAAATGTATCTTTCTGTGTTATGATGAATAGCCTGAAAGACAGAGCCCACACAATGCTAGTTGCAGGTGCCTCATCATGGTGGATGTTACATAAGTAGATAAACTCTTTGGGTGGCAAGGGGTTGGTTACACCAGTCAAGTGAATCAGGTCAGACCAGTAGCCAATGAGTGCATTCTATGAAGCAGAAAAGAGGAGCACAAGTACCAGTGAGCAATGATTATCACAGCAATTTTAGAGTTTACACTGCTTTATTCAAAATGCTATGTGTAGCAGAGATTGCAGCTAAAAGTTGAATCTTCACTGACAAGTATTGTTCTCCATATAGCCAAATGCTGAATTAGGGGCTCCAGTGGCTGTCAAAATGCACCACTGGTAAGCGGGATGCTAAAGTGAGAGTAGGGCATAATGCTGCCGCATGAAAAATATTTAATCATGTAGCTGCAAGTAATCAACTGTTTTGAAAAACAAAGCTACCCCTATTTCCTCAACATTAGCTTGTCTGTTTTCATAAATATTGTTCCCACATACAGGGCTTGGATCAGTACTCCATTTTCTACAAACAGCAGTGCTTCCATACCTAATTCAGTTCCTTCTGCTAATGAACCCTCATTCCTTGAGCTTTGCGGTGTTGATGTTCGGCCATCGAATAGCCGAACAATGAACAATAAGCATTGAAAGTTCACACAGTGAACTTTCATTTCCTTGACAGGGTAAGTAACTACTTGTCCCTCCCTTCCCTGTCTCACACATGGAAGTGTGCTGTTGGGCCTGCAAAGAGTCTGCTTAATTGAAAATTTCTCACTAGAATAGGTGGTGCAGCTTCTGTTTTCCCTTTTGTTTAGTGGTGGGTGATGGCAAAAGTGAAGCTGCTAAAGGGGCTTCATTCTTTTGTCTCTGTGCAGTCAAGCCAACAAAGATTCTCCCTATTAAGCATCACTCTTATGATGTATGGAAACACATTGTGTCTTCTCCAAAGAAAAAAGGCAATAGTGGTGTAGGCTTTGGCTTGTAATTTGATGGTCACAACAGAATCTGTCTGGCTTAACTGCTTTATGTATAGATCGCAGCATTTTGTTTTTTATGATCAACATCAGAAATTAGCTCCAAAGTGTACAAGTGGCAGAAACAAAGTGGCAGCCTCAGACAAAATGTAAGAATAACACTGTTGGCAAGGAGACAATTACTAACTATAATGCTAAAAATAACGAGCATTAAATAAGCCGATTATAAAAAAAGGATGCATGGTGAAAAAATATGTATACCATATTCTACTAGCTTTGTCAGTGTCTGAGTTAACAGATTTGTTTATATGGGTTATTAAAGGGCAGATGTTAGGTATTTGTGAAGAAAAAAAGCAGTTCAGAAAACTTCATGAATTAAATGAAATTATGTTCCTGGTAAATGTAATTGTATTACCTCAGGTGTGAGTTATATAGCTTTATGCACTGTATGTCCTGCATTTTACGTAGGTATGACTACCAGGAACTTAAATACATGAATACAAGAGCACTTATATGCTATGAAAGTTGGTGATGTAAATAATGTATTATACAAACATTCTTTGAAATGTTTGGGTTTTAATAAATTTACGTTTACTGTTTTAGATATTGTTTATAAGGATTTAAGGGGAGGGTTAAGAATCAAGTGGAAATGAGAGAAGATGAGTGGCAGGTATGCTTATCTTCATATTGTTCATCAGGTTTAAATGACAGTATACATATAAAATGTTTTTTATTAAACAGGAGATTGGTTATTTAAGGGTTACGTGTGTTGTATTTTTAAGCATCAAATTGGTTGTGGATTTATATTGGTTAATTAAATATTTAAAATAGTTGTTTGTATTATGTGCAATGGTTTATGAAGAAGTCTACAGATGAATATAATTGAATAAAGTTATAACGCTAAAATACTGGTTGTCCTTTTCACAATTTTCTTTTTGGAACAGTACATGTTTCCAGTGTTTTTCTTTGTGTAGCTTTTGATATATACTGGTTGTAGTTTTTCTTGGTTCTTGGTTCCTGGATTTTAAATGAAATTATGTTACATACATTTTTGGAGAATAGTGAAGACAAGTCCTAATTAGCATGCAAGGCACTGTGAAGTGAGATATTGTCCCTCAGTCTGACACTAGTCGGCATGTGGAATGCCTGAGTAACCAAGGGATGATGCTTAATCAGCCAATCATGTGAGATATATGTGATACATGTATATGTGTATATGTATATGTGATGTCATATGCAAATGACCCATTCAGGACATCAAGTGTTTCAGCTACATGGTGGCCGCATGTCCATGACCTTCTATTTTTTTTTATTTTTTTATTTTTTTTTTTACTTTTTAAGTCTTTTTATTTTTATGTACAGGCCAATAGGCCTACACTGCAGGAGGTTTAATGTATCACACAGTGAAAACTCTAGCTTGTCCACTTTTTCCTTGCAATTTTTATTGAATGTTTTGTCTGTGTGTCCTTTTTTCTCTTTGGTTTGAATGTGTAATGTCAATGATGACATCAGTCAGGATGTTTAACTGGCTGTGACTGGCAATCACTTCTTGGTCTTGCTCAAAGCCAGAATCTGAATTTGGTTAACAAGTAACCAACCTCATAGTTTAGCATGGTGGGATTAACATCACAGGGAGAAAAGCATTTATGATCTTACAATAAAAATGCTTTTGTTCTAAATGCAAGAACTTCATCAGAGCTAGATAAACATTTTCATTGTAGGAGATAATCGTACTGAAATGCAAATCATGCAAGTCAAGCACATGATTTAAACAATGAAGGAATTTCAGCAATGAGGAATATTGTAAATGCAGAGACTAACATTAAATCAAATAAAACCAAATAAAATAAAATGAAAATAAAACTGAAAGTGTGTGCACTGTAAACAAATGTGTCATAAAGCTATTGCTGTGCCAGGTTTTGTTATTATGTGAGAAAGAAATATTTGAAGCAGATGCCACAATGACAATTTAAAACCTAGATAGTAATTAATTTGATTATCAAACTTTTAGAAGCATATAGACCATGAATACATTTTCACATATAGTTTCTTCAGCTTATTTTATTTTTAGGACAATTTTTATTAATTTAACATATTTACAATAAATACACAGAATGGAAGAAGTTCAACATTATATACTGCTATACAATGCTAGTAATGCATTGGATCATCAAGGTAATCTCATACAATTAACACATTAAGAATCTTGATATCTCAATAGCATCATTTTAAGACTATCCCAACCACAAAACGTCTTTGTATGATTTATAGATCTTATTCTAATCACTTCTTTTTCAGTTTTACATAGTATTGCTGTTACATTTAAATATTCTTTGAAAGTAGGAACTGAGTTAAATTTCCAATTTTTTTTGTAATAACTCTTCTAGCAGCTATCAGAAGCCTCCAACATATTTGTTGTTGTTTGGCTTTTATGGATACAGGAAGTGGAGTATTCATTACTATTACTGATCTAGTTAAAGAACAATTTTCAGACCATAACCCCTTAAAAACATGCTTATCTCTTTCCAATATATATTTAATTGTTCATAATCCATAAACATGTGTGTCCAATCAGCTTTTACACCATATCTCCAACAAGTTGAAAAAGTCGTTTTAGTAAACTCAGAAATTTTATAGGGAGTAACCAACATTCTATGCATATATTTCCACATAAAATTTTCCAGTATAAATGTGAAGAAGTCTGACTAACTGATTTAAGTAACAAAGTTTTATTCTTACCATCTACTGAGCACTCAATCCACTACTATCTAAAACCTTTGATAATTTTGCATCAAAATTATTATTATTTATAATTAACTTATGACTTGGACAAGTTTTCTTTGTAGGTCAGTTTCTCTTCGATGATACATAAAAAATGAGCTAGAACTTTAGCAAAGTATAGGAGAATTGAATGCAAATCTGAAGGCACATGGGATGAAACTAACCACAGATAAGATGGTGGTAATGGCAGCAAATTGGGGAAATCAGAAGAAGCTGAGAATAGAGATGGAAAGGAAGATAGTCGAATGGGTAAACAGCTTCTATTCTATCTGGGAGGGGTAGTTGAGGAGAAGAGTAGTCTGAATGAAGAGGTCAAAGCTAGAATCAAAGGGCTGCAGTCAGCTGGCATAGAGTACCTGTGTAGTCTATGACAGAAGAATGTCACAGAAGCTGAAAAGTAAGGTTAACAAGACAGTGGTGGGACCAGTACTATTGTATGGTACAGAAACCTGAGCAGTAAAGGCAGAACAGTTGAAGAAGCTAGAGGTGATGGAAATGAAATGCCTGAGAAAGGTCTCAGGATGGACACTGTGGGACAGATGAAGAAATGAGGACATAAGAGGAGAAGCCAAAGTAGCTCCAATTGCAGAAAAGATCAAAGAGAACAGATTATTGCAGTTTGGGGACATGTGTAGAAAAGCAGAAGACAATCTGGTGAGGAAGACTTGGGACAGACAGGAAGAAGGTAATAGGAAGTGAGGATGTCCAGCAAAGAGGTGGATGGATTGTGTGAAAGAAGATCTGCAACAGTCAGGCATGAGTGTTGAAGAAGGCAGGAGTGTGGCACTAAATAGAGAGAGTTAGTGATAGTTAACATGATACCCTGACCCCATATAGAAAAATGGGGAAAAGGAGGGCTGATGCTGATGATGATGTATATTATTGACGTCAAAGAGAATGTCTTACTATTTCTATGCAGTCTAAAGCTATAGATATATAGTTAGATATACAGTCTATATTGTATTCTAAAGTTACAATGTGCTTAATTCAAATCACATTTTCCATTCCTAGGTTCAAGTATATTGAAAAATATACTTTACTTTCTATCAAAATGGATATACCGATTCAACAATATAACACTCATATATTTCAGCTCTGATGTATGAAAATAGTTTTTCAGGTAGTTTTTGTGAATCTAATAATATACAATAAGCCAAAAGCTTCAAAGTTCACATGACCAAGCTTCAAATTTCTGCTGTTTGGATATTTTCAAATATCTTTATATGATTTTCTACATAAATTATATGATACCTGTTACAGCCACATTTCTGACAAGTGCAGATATATGTAATACATATCTGTATTATTAGCAGTTTATTTAAATATATTTTTCTGTCTTATTTGCTCACTAATATTCTACCTTATTCTATATACATTCTATATCGAAAATCTCCAATCAAAGAGATATTTAATCATCAGCTCTCTATTAGAGATTACAGTATGTGCATATATTTCTTAACTTATTGATACTGCTCTTTTATTAATCTTACATAGTAGATATTTCATTCCTTGTGCATTTGCATATTATTCATAAGATGTTTACTCTTCTTATTAATTCTAATATCATAAAGAATCTTTACTATATATAACATAATTCTTGCCTGTTTAATTTGAATGTGTATTTTAGCCATTGTAAACTGCTGTTCAGCTAAGCTTCACATCCTGACATTAGAATATGGTTACAACACGTGCAAACGACAACTCACACCACACATCAGCTACTAATTTCCTCTGCATGTTTCTCATTCTTTGTAATTCTTTTAAACTGTTCTAATCAGTAGCAAACATCTAGCTACATTTATTTCCATTAATATATATAGTTAGAATTAATAACAGTGCAGCATAAATTATTAAAATTCAGTAAAATGTAAGAAACGTAAATGTCACAACAGCTCAAACTTAAACATTACTATAGCCTTTGTTTTACCAGTTTTTCACTTATATTTTTAAAAAAGACATTGGGGGGATTCAGTAATCCACCGTGTAAGACTAAGTCTTACTCGGAAACGGCCACCTAAGAGTATGACATCAGCGCGCCATGCATATTCATGAGGGCACGCAGACTCAACTCTAAGGCTAACATGGACAGTATAGGAGTGCAGGGGGCATGTCAGACTGCTGAGCAGTCCCAATATCCACACCCCTGCAAGTGCCTAAATCTGCAAATGTCAGAAGATTTGAGCAAGTCCGCTCAAATGTGTATACCCCCAACACTACACTCCCCTACATCCAAAACTCCTGTACAAATTAATTAAAATGTAAAACAATTTTTTTTCTATTATTCCTGAAATAGCTGCCTGTATTTGCGCGTGTGTGTGCGGGTGTGCCCATTGCTTAACTACAGTAAGCATTTTAGACATTAAAGAGAATAATAAACTACTAATATGCAAATTAAGCCAAATAGCAATAGCATAGTGGTAGAGCCTTTGCACAAAGAGGAGGCATTCCCGGTTCGAGTCCCACCACTCACCTTTTCATTTTCAGTAGGAAATCTGTGCATATAAATAATTCCTGACATTTACCTTTTAAATTTTTTTAAAATGCATTGAAATGGCCTATGTAGTAGTGAACGATATTTTACATATATATTAGAAGGTGAAACAGTCATGCATACTAATGAATGCATAAGTAACCTATCTAAAACAATGTGAAGTACTGCTAAGCAACGGATAAATCGACCAAATGCCAAAAAACAAACCAAGAAAACAGGAAACCACGGTGAAGGCAGCAATGGGAGGCAAATTTGATGCAAGTGATAAAATGCAAATAGAACAAAATAGCGTAATGAAATTTATTTCTCCGCTTTCGTCAAAAGACTTCATCAGAATGAATAAAAACATCAAGTTACAACATTAAATACACCCACAAATAATTGATTAATTGAACCAATTGACAAATTCCAATTAAAATCAACCCCAAGTTGTTTCAAGTTAAAAGAGAGGCAATGATACCACTACCTTTGTGGACATGTAACTTACGATGTTTTAGAAAACATTTTATATTAATGGCTTCGTTTAAGCCTGGAAAAATATCAGATTTTAATTTGATTTGCCACATAGTTTCCCTCTGTTGTAAGTAGTTTTTAAAATCACCCCCTCTCATGTCAGTTTTGCACACCTCCAAAACTGAAAACAAACATTTTTTGAAAGAGGAACAAACAATAGAGTGCTTATAGAGAGCGTTTGTGACATCTTTCTTTTTAATGCTGTAAAGATGCTCCCTAATACGGGTCCTTAAACATCTGGTTGTCATCCCAACGTAAAATGCTGGGCAGGTGGTACACAAACCAATGTAAACAACTCCCTTTGTGCTACAGTTAACAAAATCAGGTACTGCTAAAATTCTGTCATAAGTTTCCACTGTAATGTAGGGTCCTTCAGAGACAAACCTACACATATTACATTGATAACAGCATTGCATACCTTTCTTGTTACCTTTGGTGCTACTGCTGGAACTGGAACTAAATTCCAAAATTCTCTTTAAACTAGAACTGTTTCTTGACACAAAAAGAGGTTGGTCACCTAAAACATCAGAAAGGTCTAGATTTCCTTTAATGACCCTCCAGTTCTTTCTGACCAAATTTTGTATGTTGTAACAGTCAGCACTCATCTCAAAAGAACAAATTAAATTGGTGTTAATGTCGCCCTCTTCTTTCTTCTTTGTTATCTCAGTATTACCATCCTGCATTAAACAACTTGAAGAATCAAGTAATGCTGGAT
Organism: Protopterus annectens; assembly: GCF_019279795.1. Taxonomy (NCBI): domain Eukaryota; kingdom Metazoa; phylum Chordata; order Ceratodontiformes; family Protopteridae; genus Protopterus; species Protopterus annectens. The sequence goes on from NC_056731.1 coordinate 753,283,704, forward strand.
ATTGCTTCCTCCGTTTATTAAAAATGTCAATACTAGTCTCGACTAGTAATTGTTGATCATACCCCCTGTCTGAAAACAATGAAATAATGAAGTTAAACTCATGTTTTAAATCAGAATCATTAGAGGTCATGCGACAAGCTCTAATAAATTGACCTCTGGGAATGTTTCTAATAACATGTCTAGGGTGACCACTGGAAAAATGCAGGTAACCATTAGTAAAGGTCTCTTTGCGAAAAATGCTACTATGGAACCTGCTTTCAGCTTCATCCCATCATAAACAAATGTCAAGAAAATTGACTTTTAAACCCGCCACTCCTTTAACAAACTTTAAATAACCAGATAGTGAATTGGCTTCTAAAATGAAAGCATCCACTGTATCGGAGTTGCCGTCAATGACAAAAATCAAATCGTCAATGAACCTGCAATAGAAGGAAACATGATATTTCTCAGTAAGAAATGGAATAAATTCATGCTCCCACCAAGCCATAACAATGTTGGCATAAGCAGGGGTGGCAGGGGAACCCATAGCAACCTCTCGCTTTTGTTTATAATAAGTGTTGTCAAATAAGAAAAAATTGTTGTATAAAACAAGTTCCAAAAAACTACAGATGGTGGCAATAGCATTGTTAGCTAGACCCATCCTGTTGTTGATTAAATAACTTCTTACAGCCTCAACTCCCTCATAATGAGGGATACAGGTGTATAGTGAAATTACGTCCATAGTAAAAACAATATGTCTCTGAGGATCAAATATACCTGTCTGGATGTAAGAACTGAATTTACTCAAAAAATGCCAGGAGTCCCTAACAAAAGAATCCTTGTGGTTCAAAATGGGTCCCAAAACAGCGTCAATGATTAAAGAAACCCCCTCAGTGACAGAATGGGGAGATGAAACAATAGGCCTGAATTGAGGATTTTCTAAACTTTTGTGGGTTTTCGGAATACCGAAAATAACCCCAATTCTGGGATCTTCCATTACACAAAAGTCGTATAACTCAAGGCTTATGTCACCTGACATTAAGGCATCATAAAGATGTGAATAAATCAACCGCTGACACCGATGAATATCAAAAAGTGAAATTACTTCGTATTCATCAGAATTATTTAAAATGTCTAGCATTTTTGATGTATAAGTCTCTTGCTTCATAACAACTATGTTGCCACCTTTGTCACTCTTCATGTATCTAAACTTAATGTTTAAAGACCGTAAATGGTCTAATGCTTTCTTTTCATTAATGTTTAAGTTATTAAAAATGTTTTGTTTACTTTGTAACATATGGGTCACATCCTGAATACATAGTTCTTCAAACACCTTAATAGTATGCTGTAATTGGGGAGTGTAACAGGAGGGTTTGATTAGTATTTTGCTAGTTTCAGATATATGGTGCATTAAATATGACAAATTCAACTTTCTTGTGTATTTCTTGATATCTACAATAGTTTTACTATAATTTGCTCTACTTGTAGGAACAAAATTTAAACCATAATGTAACACCTTTAACTCAAGGTCAGAAAAGACATAATCAGTCAAATTAATAATACTGAAATTATCAGAGTCCCTTGTTAAGTCTCGTCGCCAGAGGAATTGGACCCCAGGAAGGTCCGACTCCTGGTTAATACATTCGTTTTGTTGGGATGGTTCTTCTTGTTGAAAAAAAAAGAAGTAATATTAGAACTAGAACTAGTTTTAGTTCTGACAATGTTCTCGTTGTCACAACGAGCAGGACTGTCAATCTTCTTGTTGCCAATGTCAACGTCAGAGTGGTCGCCCTCAGGTGGAGAAACCTCAACAGCATGCATGTTCTCAGTAGTAGGTGGTTGTACTGGATTTAAAATAATTCCGTCAGAATTTGAACAAAGCCCATCTCCATTTGGAAAGGTGGACACAACAGTAGTATAAGCACGCTTGCCTTGTTTCTTTAAATGTTGCCCTTGATAGTTATTGATTCGATTAGCAACAGCAAAATCATTATAGGCAGTTTTACCCTGATACGAAGAAATGTCTCTTGATAATTTTGACCATTTCCTGTTGATTATATCAACGGAATGCTGCTCAACCTCATCAGTGAAATGCTGAAAGAAATTACTAAGGGAGTCACCGGTCAATTTCCCTTTAAAATAAGATTGATTAACAGTAATTTCACTTTTCAAGAGACTCATTTTAGCCACATTATTGTCAATCAATAACTTCAAAAACTTCAAACTGGCTTCGTTAAAAAAATTAACTAAACTGTCGAACATGGGCTGTCCGACAAAAACATCATTAGGGCACTTGAAAAACCTAAGCCCCTTAGGCACAATGTTCAGTTCAATACATCGTAAAAAATAACAGTTCTCTAAATCAAGAGACCGGTACCTTTTCAGTAACCTCAATAGGTGTTCACGTTTCCTGTTGAATTCTTCACTATTCAACCCTTGTTGAGGTCTTGTTTTCTTTACTGCTAAGCAACGTTTACTAGTATTAAGCACATTTAAGAATAATTGCCCATAGCTTACCACTGCTTTAACTAGTGCAATGGCTTTCCGTGGAGCTGCGCATCATGCCAACTCACGCAAACAAAACATGTTTGCGTGGAGCTGAGCACTGCGCCAACTAGTGCAACGTCGGGCAATGTAGGGCAATATAGAGCAACGTTGGGCAAAGTAGAGCAAAGTCAGCTAAACACAGCCACACCTCCTAGCCGGTCAGGCCAGTAGTAAAATAAAAAGTAATGACAGGCTTTGAACCCGGGATACTGTGCAAAATAATCAAAGTACTGAACCACTAAGCCATGACAGCTTAGCATAAACATGCACTGTTAACATACATATACTTATAAATGGAAGTTTAACCATTGCTAAGCAGGTTTGCTGTTAGCTGAGATTTTTCAAAAATGGCCAATCACAAATAAGTGCGGGAAAGAGGCATATTTAAGCTCCATAGGTGGGAATACTAGCCATAACTGATTGTAGCTCCCATTTGCAGTCAGATGGCAGGTGCTGGAGAGGGTACTCACTTTAGAGCACAACGGTGGGGCACTGAGTAGTCAAAATACATGGTCAAGACTCCTACAGGGCCAGTTTCAAGGGACGGAGTACAAAGTGGAGGCTTGGAACTGGTTAGCTCATGATCTCACCAGTGCCACAGGTGTCCCTCGGATTGGTGAGCAGGTCCATCACCAACATGCAGACCTGAAGAGACAGAAGCAGGACCTACTGAACCGATGAATACAGGAGGCCCGTGACAGTCAAGATGCCCCACAACTGAGTAGGTAGCCATGGAATGAAGTATGTAAGAAATGCTATTGTAGTCTATATAATGGATAGGTATGTCTCAATATCCCTTCATTTACTTCACAGCTGCAAGTGTCCGTACTGCGAATCAGCAAGCCTATGCAGATAGGCTGCTAAGGCTGCACCACCAGGCAGGTTAGTAATTATGCTGCATGTATTGTTATATAAAATAAGTGAGAGAGCCTGAAAAAAGTGTTGTAGCACAATAATAAAGCCATAAAATGTCCTGAATAATTCCTCTGCATGTACTGCTATATAAAATAAGTGAGAGAGCCAGAAAAAGAGTGTTGTAACCCATTAATAAAGGTAAAATAAGTCCTGAACAATATCTCTGCATGTACTGTTATATAAAATAAGTGAGTAAGCCTGAAAAAGAGTGTTGTAACCTATTAATAAAGGTATAATACATCTTGAATAAGTCTTCTGCATGCACTGTAATATCAAATAAATGAGAGAGCCTCTAGAAAAGTGTGTAATGTAATTAATAAAGGTATAATACCTGGAGTGTGTCCGTGTCACTTACTTTGAAATGTTTTTGTACTCTTGCATTATATAAATAGTACTGTTGTAGTAAGCACTGTCAACCCACAGTTGGGCAGTCCCATATAAACTGGATGAAGGGAGTGCCAGTAACTGTGAAGCATATATACAGTCCTCAACAGTTAGTTAATGGCTGGCATGCATAGGTAAATCTGGCACACGAGTAGCTTGTTAATGTGTTCCCCAGAAATGTGAGTGTGCTGCTAGAAATGTAAGGGCCTGTAGAAATATAACTGAAAATGTCACGTGAACACATCCAGATATGTAGATATATAAATATAAATAAATACCTAGCAGTAACATCTGCATCCTGGACAGTTTGTATGTCAGATATAGGTCAGGTATATAATGAACTAGCCAAACCCATTACACAACCTAATGCACGTTGCCTAGTGTAATAATACATGTAGGGGATATACACCTGCAGTCAATAGAAATGTAGTGTAAACTATAAGTACATATAAGATGTTAATGGAGGTATATTTTTACACCCTACTGTATGTGCATAAACAATGCAGTTCCACACCTCAATGGGTATGTGCAATCTCAAAACATTTGTTGAGACATATGTCCTATCGTTCTATAAATATTTGCATTTACTTTGATGCATATGCCCTGTTCAAACACCACAATCTTTGTGGCCTGTTCCCACCAATCATTCCTGCATGCTGTTGGAATGTCCACTGTCGTTCAATATATGTATGTGTTATGCTTGCTGTTCAACTGTTGGAACCCTGGTGTGTTGGGTTAATGGGAATATTACTGCATACTGTTACAAATAATTTGGAATGCTGTTGTCTATGTTGTCATTAAATACACCTAAACACAGAACATATGGGAAGGCCTGTCCCAGTGGACCCACCTGTCCCTCCTCACCTGGCGATTGAAGCTGGCACCAGCAGGTCTGGTGCCCAGCCCGGGCCCCCCTCCTCCATTGGTCCTGTGCCACTTTCGGGTGGAAGCACTGCAGGGGATGGAGCTTGTCCCCCCCATGCAAGCGTGGGTGGAGAAGGGCCAACTGTCACCCTCCAAAGGGTCCAGGCTGTGGTGCGTAGGGAGATCCAGTGTTCAGTCGCTGATCCCCTACTCCAGCTTGAGGCAAGAGTGGCGTGACTCATGGGTGAGCCTGCCCCTCCTACGCAACCCCCAGCACAGCCACTCTCCAGGCTGTGCAGGTGCAGTGGTGATTGCCCATGGGTAGGGATCTCAGTTCCACTGTTACCATCTGTGGGCTCATGGGCTTGTGATTTCCAAACATCCTTCCCCATCAATTGTGTTCACCCACCCCATGTGTCATATTCCACCCCTGTATGCATCTTGTTTGTCTTGTCTGTTTACCTCACCAACCTACCTCCCACAGCATACTTACTTCCCTTACCTCACATTCCACTCTCACCTGAAAAAAAAAATGGGCAATCTGCTCCCGCAAAAAAATCACGCTCCATACATAGCTGCCCATTTCGCACACATGTCCGCTGGACATGTAAACTGACAATTATAATTGGCAGTACAACATACTTTGGTGTCCTCACCCCTCTCTCAGGGGTGGAAGGTTTCAAATTTCACTACAAATTTCTAACATATGCACAGCAGTTGCTGGTAAAGAAATGGGCAGCTATGGACCTTCCCTACACCTGTCCTGCACATCCCGAGCTGGTTTCCCTACCGTCTTTCCCTCTTTGTGCCCCCTTTTTCATCACTTTCCTATCTCCCCATTTTCTTTTCTTTCAAAGAAATTAGCGTGGGGGTTAGCGGGAGTAAGCACTTTTAAGCAGTAGTAGGCGGGGGTGCGCGAGTGTGCGGTTTTGTGTGCTTAGCTAAGCATTGCTAAGCATCATGCAAACTCACAAAAACCTGCTTACAACTGCTTAAAAGTGCCTTAGTCACTCTGCATGGCTGGGCCCTTGTTCTGCTGAGCAGCAAAATAAAACAACTCTGTTAGTCTCGAACCACAGACTTTGGATACACTACACTGTATGCAGTACCAATAAGCCACAGTAGACATGCAACAAACTGGTGCTGTAATAAATATATCATGCATTACAAATGAGTGAATGTAAAGGGAAAAGAGGAATGCCAAAACACAAATCTTGTTCTGTGGATCTTTACCAGCAGTTGTTGTGGAATTGCATGACATGACTGTGAAAAGCAAACCAGCCATTCTAGCAGGAAATAATGTTACAGTAGCACTTTACAAACCCCACACAGTATCAGAGCAGGATTAACACTGGCATATTTGAATGGGGCAGAGGTCAAACTTCCCAACTGTGACTGCTTTTCAGGGATGTCCCTGATTCGTAAACAAATGTTAGCTGTGTCCCTCTGAATCCCTCTGAAAAGTACAGCCGTTAGACAGAAAAGTGGGGAATTACACTTAATGAATAATGTCAATAAGTAAGAGTAGACACTGCTTGCGCATCAGAAAAGGTGTATTAATACATATGCTCTGATTCTCTCACAGTCTCAGCTTAATATCTATAGTATATTACAGGTATACCTCACTTATATGTACCTTTCCCTGAGGCAGTTCAAATATATACCTGAGTGTATCAGAGGCCTGGCAGAGGCAGAAACACACAGGCATTTCAGCTTTTCTGCTGTTACGCACTCTGCAAATAGCTTTGGAAGGAGTTCCACAAGCATACCCTTATGTAGGAGTACAACACAGAAATATCAAAGGATGTAGCCATGTACTGTTAGCAACCAACTGTGACAATGCCATTGTTCCAGTGCTGAAAAGACCGGTGTGCTGCACAGACAAAGAATATTAGGCTAAACTCTGGCTACCATCTTGATATGTCCACAGGTGGGAGCTACGCAGACAGACTACTTGCCTTGATAGACTAACAGGTACACAGCAACCCTGTATGTTCAGCAAGATAAACATCACACAATAATAAATAATGCCCTCTGTACTTCTGCACCCCTACCCAAAAGTACAATATACCTGTGTATTCAGGCTCTACCAAGGATGTAGGTAGGCATACTTAGTACTGAAATTAGTCCAGTTGTCTTGAGCAGCCTGTGCTAATGTCAAGACAAAAATACTACAAACTGTTCAGAAGTGAGTAAATTAATATTTACAGTATAGTAGTTCACAAACAGTTCATGTGCCAGAATAATACATTGCAATAACTACTTTTGTATGGCAGTTAATTGTCTAATTAGAAAAGAAAGTACATACTCCCATGTATCTTGTGCTAGCATTTGGAGGGGTGAGTAAAATTCTACACTGCCAAGTGTCTACTGGAAGCAGCAACATTCAGGTTTGAGTACAACATACAAATCACTGGCTACAACCCTAGCTTCAGATATAAGAAGTATACCAACCTTCTGACTGACACAACGGTGTCTACAGCAAACAAGCATGGGCCCCACTTTGGAAAGCTGAAAGGGCTATGCCTACCTAACTTAGCATTTTATAGCAGTGGGGCTGCTATGACAGTGAGTACTGCAATTACCACACAGCAGGCTGCACGCAATTAGTAAATGGTGGGCACCAATTGGTGCAGAGGCCATCACATGCACATGTGCAGATACCTAGAAAAGCAGCCTGTACTTGCTGTCCGCACATGCAATAATATCACTGCAGCAACAGAGAGAGAGCGAGAGCGAGAAAGAGACAGAGACACAGACAAAGACAAAGAGACAGAAACAGACAGACACAGAAAAAGAAAGAGCAACATCAACAGACAGACAAAGCCCAAAAAAAAAAATTACTTTAAAAACAGACGGAACAGAGAAATACAAAGGAAAGGTATGTAACACATATGTATTTGCTGGCATGTAGTAGATGTTTTTGAAGAGTACTCTACATACTGTGAATCATCCATATGTGGCAGCAGTACGTATCTATATGCATCTGTACATGTGCATAGGGCAAGGGACATACTGCAACTGTTTGTGAAGGGTGGATATATATATGTTGTTGAAGGTTGTTATGTGCATATTTCTATGTAGGTTGTAGTGTGTGGCAAAGAAAACAGCATGCAGTGCTGGTATATGGCATGTGGTGGTTAAACGCTGTGGGTATGATTTGTCAGTTTTGCGGTGTTGCAGCCAGTGAGGCCTGCTAAAGCTACATGGGCTGAGGACACCTTAAATGCATTCTGCACAACACTATGCAATATTATTACATAACTTTATATCTCACAACTGTCGCATAATTGATATTCCCACCATGAAAAGTGGACCGTATATGTGCCTATATGTACATCTATATGTACAGCAATGGATGTTTATATGTATGTGTGTATGTATGTGTGTGTGTGTATATATATATATATATATATATATATATATATATATATATATATATATATATATATATATATATATATAGATATATCTAGAGAGAGAGAGAGAGAGAGACACAGGGTCATACTTACCGCGACAGGTGCCTGGTGACCAAGGCATGGACTGAAGCTCAGTGTTGACACAGCAGTGCCATCCCTTCTTGCCAAAACACTGGTACCCATTCTCTACCACATAGGTGGTAGTCCACCTAACACCGAAGGTGTGATAAGGGAACATGGGACACAGGTGGACAGTAGCCTCCCCTTTGATAATCACAGTGCCACACTAGTCATGCAATCTGTCTACATGGTACACATCATCACAAAAGGTGTGTCATCTAGGGAAATATAGGTCAGTGTTCCCCTCTACTCATCACACTTAAAACCCATTACAGAGTACAATGCCCCATGTGGTATGTACCTCACATGACAACTACAGCAACTGGAAAGGCCATAGACATACCTCACAAAGAGCAATACCGGCCTCAAACAGATGCCCTATGCAGACCGACTCACAAAACCACAGCTATACTGTGTCGCATACTGCCTACCCAGAGGTGACCTCTGCCTAACATACAGAGCTATGTCATACCCATAGCTGTTGGACATCCTCCACGTAAACATATCACAATCCCTCCGAGCTACACGCTCTAGGGCCCTAAACCTTGTCAGCTCACTAAACAGCACATGCTGGAGGGATAGATTCCTATCTTAGAGACATGCCATACTCTGGAACAAACCACCTATGAATAGGAAACAAAGCTCCTCATTAGCAGTTGTCATAAATACTCCTGATGATTGGTTGTGAGATAGGAAATATACACCGGGAATCACCTCTGTGGCTCAGGTTGACAGGGCCAAGTGAAATTAAATTACATGTGTGTCAAAGTCCAGGGTAGCGGATCGCTAGGCTGGTCTAGGCCTTAGTGCCAATAGCGTATTACCTACTTATGACACGATGCACACACACATATGTACTTAGTGCAATAATTGCTATGTGAGGTTGACTGAGTGTGATGGTGAATGTGTTGGTGAATGTGTGCAAGGTCTGTAAAGGTGTGATAGCTTAGTGTGAAATTGTTTCTGTTATGGTAGTTTGTGTCCTGGCTGTGATCCCAGCAAAAGATGTGTAAGCTATTGCTAGGCAGAAAGAGTAGTATGGCATAGAGTGTGACATAGTTCCTTGCTGTCGTCTGCGGTGTCCCATTGTAGGCTAGAGCAATACACGTATGCTTAGTGAGTGGTACTGCTGGTGAATCCAACTCTCGTATGAACTGTAGTACTACCTGTAGCTGTAGGCCTAAACAGCAGTGTATGGTGTATGTTCACATTGCTTGGAAACACTGTTTTGTGTGTTTCCTGTAGTCCTCACAGATTACATACCTCAGGCATAAGGTTTTGTAAGTAGAGACACACAGTACTGTATGGTACACAGGTAAAGCTCATCTGGGTTGGCATACATTTGTGTGTTGGATGTATGTCTGACGTGTGTGTAATTATTCCTGTACCATGCCCTCAATCATATGTGTGTTACAGGGTATACGTGTGTATCTAGCAACATGTATAGTCTAGTACAGCAGTATGCCACCTATATTAACAACTGTGCACATATGTTATGCAGGGTTTTGGCATCAACGACTAGGGTGGTATACTGGGAATACTAAAACTTTACTTTATATTCATTGCAATGGATGACATCTTTCTTTATGTATTAGCTTGATATATACCTCCTGTGGCTAGGTGGTGCATTGTGTCACATACAGTGTGCCATGTACTGGTGTATAGTCTTACATACTGGCTTCTCTTTGCTGCTGTGCAGAACATGGTTTGATATATAGAGCGTGCCAGGCACTGTCAACCAGTTGTGGCCTGAGAACTGATATGTGGTATTGAACTTGTGTATCCTCTGACAGCCAATTGGATGCTATATATGACAGTTAATTGATATCTGTACTTTAGAATGTTAAGTGTGTCACATGACTTGCTCACACATATTGTTTAATTGTCTTCCAGGGTCATGGCCCACAGTCGAAATCCATGTTATACAGCTGCAGAGGAGCAGGAAATACACAGCAGCCTGGTGCAGCACTACACCCTGCTGTTCTCTAGAAACAGCCAGAACCAGCATGAGCTGACTGCACTGTGGCAAGATCTTGTTCATTGGGTAAATGACATAGGCATGCAAAACCGGACATATGAGCAGGTACGCCATCACTGCAGTGATTTAATTAGACATGTTCGGCAGCGTGTGTCTGATATCCGTAGACAACAGCTTGACACAGGTGGTAGGGTAGCCATTCACCCCCCCCCCTTACCAGAGTGGAGGAGCAGCTCCTAAGAGTGGTGGCTCCTGGCCAACAACAGGAACAGCAACATACATGTGTCATCATGGAGGCCGGAGCCACCCAGCATGTTGTCATGGAGCGTGCAGGTAACATGCCCTAGCTGTAGACTACTGTTACCTGTATTGGTAGATTATGCATATGTGAGATGTGTACTGTGTGCTTAGCAGTTGTGCTGCCTAGTGTTGTGCAATACTTATATTTGGAATATAATCTGTACGCTGTGAAAGTCAACTGTTGTACTACTGTAGTTTAGCAAACTCACAGCAGCAATGCCACAGTTGTGGCCACTGACAAACTATCTCATATTCTTGTAGGTCCCCCTGGTGTGACAGCAAGGCAGCTGATCGATGCTGGTAAGTGTGTTATAAATTTAATATTGCTAATGAAATGTGCATGTCATAGGTGAGGTGTAGGCCATGTACACGTAACACACCTACACATAATGCATGCTGTGCATGTCTGCTGTGAGACTATGCACATCTCAGTAATGTCAGTAGCTGCCTCAATCACATGCAATACACAGAGCATCACACACAAGTGTGGCAACACCGTACTGGACATTGGATAGGCATAGTTGATACACATGTACACAACATACACAACTTTGTCATACGCAGTACACCTTAACATGCTACATATGGCATATCCAGACACCCGCTGTAAGGTCACACTTCAGTATCCCACATGTCATCCACACAGCACACATAATATACCTGAGGGGTAGAGGCCTATCATGGGCCTGTGTAACACTCTTCAACACTTAACACATTCATGTTTGGCAATGCTCCCTGTTGGGCACCTTACAAACCCATGTAACAAGTGGCTGTGTAATTGTGAATGTAGCCACGGTACTGCAGTTCAGGTACAGCATGCTAGGTGGTGGTCTGGCACACATTAGTAGCCTTGAGTGACCACATGATGCATGACGATGATGGCTCATGGTACTACAGCCCATCCAGTTACAGTGACCACAGTACTACACATAGCAGTCATTGCTATGCACCTCAATGTTGTGTGTGTGTGCAAACATATGCACCTATAGACAATATGCATAGCAATCACCATTTGTACAAAGTGACACATATATGTCTTGTAATGCTATTGAGTGTATAGGTCACATGACACACATTGGGTATGTGTGATGTTTAACGTTGCAGTCATGTTGCAGCATGCCATGTCATGTCTGGCACTGGCATGTCCACAATATGTCCTACACTCACCATAACCACTGTACAATGGCCATGTTAAGCAATGGTATAACATCACGTATACATGCACCACTCATCCTGTGTGTATACATAGCATGCATGTGCTAAACCTGTGTCCACAATTATCTGCTACAGACACAGACAGTGTAATCAGAAATGGATATCTATGTGACACACAGATACACATCCAGCCATGGTATGTATACCTGTGAGTGATGGTGCACAGGACATTGCAGAGCTTTTAATACTTGCACAGCAATGCTGTGTCCATGTACACATTGTGTTCCAGGTTGAGGCCAATCACTGAACAACAACACGCATACATCAAAGCCATGTATATTGTTATTAACAAGGGCTGTCTACACTCGCACTGCATGGTCTTGAGCAACACATTTTCTGCATGCTGATATGTGTGATATGACTGTTTGCCTTGTGATAATGTAACCCACCTTCAACCACTATTGAGTATGTTTTGGATTGCTGGTGGTGTGTGTGGGTATCTGCTGTAGTGAGGAGTGAATTTGTGTGCATGTGTGCATGTGTTCATGTGTGCATGTGTGCATGTGTTCATGTGTTCATGTGTTCATGTGTGCATGTGTGCATGTGTGCATGTGTTCATGTGTGCACGTGTTCATGTGTGCATGTTTGCATGTGTGCACGTGTTCATGTGTGCATGTGTTCATGTGTGCATGTGTGCATGTGTGCCGACATCATGTACAGGTCGTAAAGTGTGTTTCCTGTCTTCCTCCCACAGGTGCTGTGTTAGGGCTGGTTCACTGCAGCAGGGAAACTGATGTCACTGAGCCATAGAGTGATAATGAATAGGTGTGTTAAGGCACAGGCGTGTTTGCCAGGGTCTGATGTTGGGCCACCAATCGACAGTACACAGCTGTCCACCCCATCCGTGCAAACAGTCATACTGCCAATACATCCACCACCAACGCCCATAGCTGAGGGACAACGTACAGTTGTCATTGGCCAGGACAGTGTGGTATCCATGGCACATGCATCCCAACACAGCAGCCATACCCAGATGTCTGGAAGGCTTCCACATAGGCTGATGTCCAGGGATTCTTGTAGGAACACTACTGCTCATCATGCCACTGGCAGATGTGCCACAGGTCTGACAACATCACGCATGTTCCAGGCTGTCATGGAGGCACAGGCATGTATGGAACGGTACACTAGACAGGGTCTAAGGGCACAGAGGGCACATAACACCACCATCATTGACAGTATCCGTGACCTATCAGGTGCCATCCGTCATTACACCGAGGTCACTGATAGACATTGGGGAGAGAAATTAGATATACTCCGCAATGTCATGTCCATGTGTCAGGACAGTGCGGGACAGTTGAGACGTCGACATGGACATATGCCAGCAACATCAGCAGCTGGCAGTCGTCGCAGACATCCCTCAAGCCACAGCCACTCCTGTAGTGCCAGTACCAGCCCCAGCAATGTTGGGGGTGGGCTGTCCATAGAATGTCCTAGAAGACCATGTGTACATGGCTCTGGACAGTCCCAGCAGGGACCTGTGTCCAGTGTACATCCATCCACCTCTGGGGATAGTACCCAGTCTGGCTTAGTACCTGATAGTGTCAGTAGCACCCCTGCCGGGCACAGGTACCATATCCGTGGCCAGAGACGGTGATCTGTAAAGCCTCGCAGGTACAGTCTGTGGCTGTCCTACAAATACCCGTATATGGCAGCCACATGGTGACACTGTTTGCATGCAGACACACACACATACTCCAGACACCTAGGGCTAACACATACCCACACGCATTACAACAACATTGGCCCATTACAGTATTCTTGCCCCTCACACACACACACACACACACACACACACACACACACACACACACACACACACACACACACACACATACATGCATGTCAATTGGATGGCTCATTGTAGGCCTCTGGCAAACCAACAACACACAATGTGCATATGATGGAACCTCTGCCACCTCCTGTCATCTGTAACATTGATACAGGAACAGGCTACCATGGTGCTGATGCACAGGGTGTCTATATAGCAGTATAGCAATGTTAGCATGTTGTCAGCAGTAGAGTTTAATGATATGCTTGAAGGTGTAGCTGAGCAGGCATGATGCATTAAAGCTATGATTGTCATTGTAGTGTTGTTTACACCAGTGTTGGTTCCAATTGTGTTTTGTCCGGCCATGTATCACTTGGCTGATGTGTGCAGTATTGGCAGCATGTGTTAGAGTGTGGACAGTATGTGTGGGATGTGTATAGCACAGATTTGCACATGTACAGTTGTGAACATGGTGGAGGTGCACTGTCTACATGTACGTGCATAGTGGACACGTGGCCAGGGTGACATGCTCTGTATTACACAGTAACACTCCATAGTTTCTATTGGTGGCCAGTATGCATTGTACTACACACATTCTGGAACCTGACTACACATGTGTGTATGACATGGGTTGACACTGTGCTGTGGGTTATACTGTTACTATATGGCATTGTTTTGCATTTGGTAGTATACATCACTTCAACAGCCTGACCATAACCAGTCATTAGATGATGTCTTGACAAATGACACACAGATATAGGACACACAGCAACATTTGAATCCTTCAGGTACTATACAATGCCAGTAACCACTGGTATTCGCCTGCACCCATTACTGACACCACTCCTGTTTGGCATATAGCTCTCTTAGGTACAAGCAATCACAGTAGGTATATGTCCGTCCACATCTGGTAATGCATACTGTGGCCTATAATGCATTCTCCAGATGACACACACATCCTCCACAAGGGTATCATACAGACAGATGCCTGTTGTCAAACCGATGCTGCAAAGCTATAAGCCAAATTAAGCATAGTCATCCACCTTTACAGAACATATTATCCCCACAGTACCACATAGGTAGTAGCCACCAACATAATGAACAGGTACCGATGTGTACATGCGACCAAGTGTTATGTCATCTATCCTTTATTAATCACATTTCCAAAGGTATTTTGGAATCCCTTGGTGGATCACATAAGCAATAAGGGGTCTGCATGCATATCCACATAGGTTGTTCTACACCTGTTATGAATAGTCATCATTGACAGACTTTGCTGTGTTTGAACAGGTATGACATATACCTCAGCCATAGACCCTCACTCATACATTCCAATAGGAACTGTAATGACTTTGTGTGACACAGATGACCTAGGCCAGGGATCACTGCAGTGGCTGGGCTTGTCACAAGCATACAGATGTGACCTAAGGTCTGGGAAGCAGCAGCACAGTCTGGCAAGGATGACAGCTGTGTTCTTGGAGAAAGCAGGGTTCACACACATGCAATCATTGAGGTAACATGTACGTATATGTATTTGCCACACAGCTAGCTCACATGTACAATGCATACTGATATGTCATACAGTGGTAAAAGCAAAACCAACAACACATTGACCAACAGTGTCACACACATAGAGCACACACAGTCACCAAGTGCAGGATTCAAACCCCTACCTAACTACTTCATGATACTAGAGGAGTACACATTCACAAGATGCACTATGCACATTACTGACATTTCTCTTTTCCACAGGTATATTTGTAGGATGGTGACATCATCAGACTTGACAATGGTTAGTTTTCCGCTTTTGAGGTCTCTTACTACTCTCCTAAAATGTTGCTCTTTCCCAAGGAGACAACACACAAACACAGTTATCCAGGGCAGGATTCAAACCCCTACCTAACTACTTCTTGATACTAAAGGAAGATGCATTAATACAATGCGCTATGCACATTATTGGGAGCTATCTTTTCCCGCAGGTATATTTGTAAGATGACGACATCATCAGACTTGACAAAGGTTAGTTTACCGCTTTTGAGGTCTCTTACTACTCTCCTAAAAGGTTGCTCTTTCCCAAGAAGGCAACACACACACACACACACATAGTTGGTCAGTGCAGGATTCAAGCCTCTAAGTACTTCATGATACTACAGCAGTAAGTATTAACACGACGCGCTATACACATTATTAGGAACTAGTTTTTCCACAGGTATATTTGTAGGATGGTGACATCATCAGACTTGACAAAGGTTAGTTTACTGCTTTTGAGGTCTCTTACTACTCTCCTAAAAGGTTGCTCCTTCCCAAGGAGACCACACACAAACACAGTTACCCAATGCAAGAATTAAACCCCTACCTAACTACTTCATGATACTAAAGGTGTATGCATTAACACGACACGCTATACACATTACTGGAAGTTATCCTTTTCACAGGTATATTTGTAGGATGGTGACATCATCAGACTATAGGAAGAGGGTTATATTAGGTGACATTAGATGGGCTACATTGAAGGAATGTCTAAACACTTTGGGCATGTGTTCATCAAAGGTGAGTTTACAATCTACCTGTGTCCCCAGGGCCATAATGACTTTCTCTGTACATGCTGGATTACCACCTATGTGGTAATTTGTGTGCACTTTGTTTTAGCCAATGGGGATGACTATGCATTCTTTGCCATTCAGCTTGAGGGCATTGTTTTAACACCAGGTATCTGTCTCTGTAAGACACTTCTGCATGATGTCTGTGTCAGCTGTACAGTCGATTATGGACCACAGTTACCATTCATCTGCAAACCTGTTCAGTCATACACCTGCCATGCTTCCCTGTACCTCTGAGCAGTATCTACTGAACAGGTGGGGTCCCAGGACCAAGACCTGTGTGATGCCATTTGTGACTGGCTTAGAGTTGGACATGGCACCCACAACTATGAACATGTGTGTTTGATCTGCGAGCCACTTGGCCACCCATCCTGTGACATAGCTGTTAATGTTCAAGCTGGTACACTTGTCCATGATGACAGAGTGGGGAATGGTGTAGTAAGCCCTTAGTGAGGTCCAGTTGGGCTGTGTGGACTACTTTCACCTCCATCTATGTTCATGATAACTGTTTTAAATAAGTCAACTAGGTTTGGGTGCCTGGCTCTGCCTTTAACAAGGCAAAGTTGTGTAGAGTCCAGTGTCTGGAGATCTCCAATGTCTCAGTGTATGGGTTCCATGACAATTGGCTCATTAGCTCTGTAGACCCGGCTGAGTAGACATATTGGGTAACAGTTTCCAGGTTCTGTTTTGGCACACCCTTTGTGGAGCTTAATGACTGTTAGTGTATGCCGTTCTTTGGGTACATAGCCTGTGGTACGGTTGAGTCTGGACAATGAATGTAGGTGAGTGTGTAGTTCCTTATGGGCCTAGTGTAAGACGCAGCCTGGGACAACATACAGTCACATTGATGCTAAGTTTTTAGCTTTGGTGAGGGCTGTCTTTACCTGCATGTTCATGACGTCTGGGTCTCTGCATCCTCCTGTGATGGACACAGGCCCTTTTGGGGCTGATGGGGGGGAGTTTACACTGAACTTGTCCCCCTGGATGTGGGCAATGAAAGTTGGTTTGGTGTATTAAATTCCTTTTTTCAGTAGCTGACAGCATATTTGGAAGTTGACACCTACATGTCTGGTATAGCTACCGAAGGTTTTGTGGTTGTTATTCTTACATTCCTTGGCTATTTGTCTTTAGAAACTGTCCTTGGATTATTTTATGAGCGGTCATTGTTTCTTCCTGATAATGATCAGTGATGCCTTTCCTTTAGTGAAGTTGGATCTATCATGTGTTTGTTTCCTCCTTTTCTTCTCTAGCTTATTTATGGTCAACAAAAATCTGCTTGTTGTCCTATTTTTGGAGGAGTGCATCTTGGTTTTATTTGTGATGTCTCATTCCATGCATCCCTGTAGATGCTCATAGGATGCACTTGTAAATGTTTCTGCAGATTGCATACCATTATCCTATAGCAAGAGGTCTTTGGAACTTTCCACTTTGGTCTTGGGAAGTGTGCAGTTTTCTTTTGCAAATGTCTTCACAGTGGTTTCATTGACTGGGTGTGGGTGCGGGATGTGGATGTCCAGTGTGATTACTTCATGATCTGATATTCCCAGTGAGGGGTTTATCTCTGTTGTGGAACACTGGTACCCCATGTTGGTGATGATCATGTCCAGTATGTTGTCATCTCTAGTGGGCATGCTGACCAGCTGTTCCAGGGTGTTAGAGTTTCTCAACTGTAGGACACATTGCGCAAAGGACGTTGCATACGAGTAATTCACACACCCAATGTTTGGGTAGTTGTAATCTCCTCATATAATGGTGTTTGATAGAACCTTTATATTTGCCATTGTTCTCCAGAATACTGAGTGAGGTTCCTGAGACAAGGTATGTTATCTGTAGCAGGCTGCAATCTGATGGGCAGCTTTGCCCAATGTTACTTGCACTTGCATGGTCTCCAAGGCTTCATGCTGTGTCAGTAACCTGAAGGTGTGGATATCCATAAGGTAAATGGCTACACCCCTTCCTTTTGTATTTCACTCGTGGTTTTGGGTCCAAAGGTCAGAGTGATTGTGAGCGTTTTACGTGGATCATATCCAGCAGCTCTATGTTTGACATAGCTTTGTATGTTAGGCAGTGAACACCTCTGAGTAGGCGATATGCAAGGGAGTACGGATGGAGCATTTTGCGATGGTCTGCGTATGCCATGTATTTCAGGCCACCAATGCTCTTTGTGAGGTATTGCTGCTGGCTTTCCAGTTGTTGTAGTTGACTTGTGAGGTACATAGCAATAGTGGTGTTGTACTCTTTTATAGTTCTAGTGAGTGGTGAGTAGAGGGGAACAATGTCCTCTTCTATTCTGCATGAGACACATTTTGTGATGAGGTGTGCCACATAAGAGGGTTTCCTGACTACTGTGGGAATGTGCTTATCACAGTTGTATCCACTGTCCACCTGTGACCCAGGGTCTCCTGTCACACTTACAGTGTGAAGTATACTACCACCTATGTTGTAGTTATTGGCTACAGAGATTTTAACAAAGTGATGATAATGCACCTTTTGGCATTGAGCTACAGCCCATGGCTTGGACAATAGCCATCTGTCTCAGTGAGGCCCTTTTGTAGGATGTCCACATCTTTAGTGTTTACAATGATGGCTCCTAATTTGCAGTCCTCTGGAAACTTCAGTAGCCACAGACCTTCCATGTCACTGTTTACTTCAGGGAAGTAGATACTGCACAGCCTGGGAAGTTATCTAGTCCCATGGCTGCTGTGATACTGGCTTCAGAGAGTGAATTTTTTACCTGTGCAGCCGTGATGACAGCAACTTTGCTGTCTTCCATTATAGACATGTGCTCTTTCATGGGTAAGAGGGGCTAAAGTTAACACTGATCCTATCTGCCAGATTGTTGCCAATATCGGTTTGCTCTGTACATTTAGTGCCATTAAGCTGTAACTCAGAACAGATCTGAGTGTAACCTTGACATGGACCTGTCTGTTGGGTAGAGATCTCCTGCGGAGACAGTATGCAACAGAGTACAGCTTGGGTTACATTCATTCTTGTTGCATGGGGCAACTATTTGAGGCCAGTAATCCTCTTGTTAAGGTGCTTCATTGGTCTTTCTAGCTGCTGAACGTGCCTAGTCAGATTCATCGCAAGTGTGTTGTGGTACTCTCTGACAGGTCTGATGACGGCTGAGTAGTGGCAACCTCCTTTGACCTACATGAACAGACCTTGGCAGTTTGCGTGAACACATAGCAGGATTTTCAGACCACTTTGTGAATGTGTTTCTGGAAGTAGAGATGACTATAAACATTTGCCATAGATCCCTTATTATCACATCTGTATTTAGCCTACGTGTGTGAGCATTCCCAGTATGACCTTTCAGTGTGATGCTGAATGAAATCCATTACATTTGATGGAGTGTGTGAGCATGCACAGTATACACATTTGTACTATATGTGTATGGTAAATCAAGTTGTATTTTTACAGCAGGGCTCACCTTTGTGTCATAGATCAACAGGGATCATGCTGTGCCTGCAGGGCTTCCATGAGACATTTTGTATAGACTTACTAACATTTCTACATATGGGGGACAGCTATTCTTTGTACATTTCTACCCGTGGGCACACCGGATTGTTACTGTGGGTGTACATAGGATGTGGGTTTCACCTGACATTTATACACATTTGCTGTGCCTGCACTGCTATGTACAGGGCACCATTACACTCTGTACTGTTGCCTATCATACTGGCTTGAGGCATACTACTGTACTACAGATCTTAGCATCCATTGTCATGTATATTAGCTTGCGACTTCGTAGCCTACACAACCCACATCACAACGCCTGGCCTGATGTTCTCTGCCTGCATAAGCGTGTGGGTGAGGTTACCCATTTGCCTCTTTAGGGGCATGATACAGCATTGCTTTGTGTTTGCATTACTGTACAATTGTCCTGCTGTGTAGGTGCCACTGTAATGCTATCATGGCTTAGTGGTTCAGTACTGTGACTATAGTGCACAGTATTCTGAGTTCAAGCCCTGTCACTGCTTTTTATTTTCATGCTGGCCAGACCAGACTGCTTAAGGAACAGTAAAGCAGATATGAGCATGTTTAACTGACTTTGCTCAACTTTCCCTGACCTTGCCCAACATTGCACGAGCAATTTTGTTTACATATACTAGATATTGGTGAAAGCTGATTAGCGCTGATTTATATTGCTTAAAACATGGCAATCATGTCTCAGGTGGTGCTGTAGGGCTTCCTATGTCAGAAGCACATACTACACTGCCTATACATGCTTGGAAACAGGTAGTGTCAAGTTTGGCATCCCTTTTATTTTATGTGCGAGTCAGAGAGAGGTATCATTTCCAGGGTTCCAACTGAGCCAGTGTATGTGCTATGCGTTGCCGCTTTTCCAAGGCCAAGGCATACTGGGCACGCCTCCTTCTGCCTACTGGGGCAGGCTCAGGTTGTTCCTCCAAGTGACGCTGTGCCTGTGCAGGCCTTGGCAATGGTGGGGGGCTGTTTGGCCCTGCCCCATGCTGTTCCTGCTGCAGCTGTTTCCGCAGGATCATATTGTGTAGCATGGCACATACCATGACAATTTAGGTACATATAGCTGGTGAGTACTGCAAGGCTCCACCAGATGTGTAGCCAGGCATCGGAACCATGACTTGAGCATCCCAAACACACACTCGATTACATTTCATGTTTGTGCATGTGCCTCATTATGGAGTTCTTGTTCAGGTGTGTGTGTATTTCTGATGGGTGTCATCAGCCACGGCTCCAGTGCGTATCCAGCATCCCCCACTAGGTGACCATCAGGGATGTCCCCATTTGCAAATGTCTGGTACAGCTGCAACAGATGCCAGATATGGGAATCGTGGTAGCTTCCAGGGCAGCCAGCACACACATTCAGTATTATGCCCTGGGCATTGCACATGACCTGGCAGTTGATGGAGTGGAAGCCCTTGCGGTTGATGTAAGCCCTACCCCGCTCAACAGCTGGTGCTTTGATGTGTATGTGCATGCAGTCAATTGCACCCACTACCTCAAGGTATTCCGCTATTTGCTGGAAGAGATGCATATTGCTGGCCAATACCTCATGGGAATTGGGGAAATATACATGATCACCGACATGTGCTGACATGGCATTCAGGAAATGGTGTAGTACCCTTGATGCTAATGCTTGTGAAATCCCCATCATATCACCAGTTGGTCTCTGGAAGGTACCTGTTTCTAGTATTCTTAGGCCAAGACATACCTTGGTTTCAACTGGGATGGGTTCCCCTCTGTTGGTTCTGTGTGTGAGGCATGGCCTGCACAGCTCTACAATTTGCTGCAGGAGCTCTGTATCCACACTATAGCGCTCCACTATCTCCAGCTCATGTAGCCCCTGCTAGGTTACCCTGGGTCTGTACACTCTTCTCTGTCTCCTCACTGTGGGTTGCTCAGCAGCATTCGCAATGGCACCACCCTCAGCAGCTTGCACTTGTTGCCTTATAAAAGCAATGGCAGCCCCTAACATTTTTATGTTGCAGTTTAAGCTTTTTAAGTTTTCACTTCTCTTTGTTGACTGCAGTGTTGCAGTGTTTCTGAGAAAAACATGGGGGAATGTTGTTTGCAGAGTTTTAAGTGCTGGGCTGGGCTGGGCTAATGTACTGCCTGTGTAATTGGCTGATTCTGATTGATTTCACCTGGCAGCTCTGCTAGTTCTCCTTGGTTAACTTCCTACTTCTTTTCCTTCCTTTTCCCTTTCTGTTTCCACAGGGGGTAGCGCCGCTCAAACACGTGCACACAAGCGTGCACGCGTACACATAGGCTTACACAAGCTTACACAGGCTTAGGCAGGTGCACATTCTTGTATACAAGTTTAGACGGCCTTACACACAGGCTTACACGGGCGCACACAGGTTTAGATGGGCTCACATGTGCGCACACAGTGTAAGTAGCTTTTCAAGAAACTTTAGTGATAGCCACGGTGTACACCTTCAGTTTCTGGGTTTCAGTTTAGACAACTGTAGACACACCGCTTTTAGTCCTGAGTACCTCACAGCAAACACATGCCACTCTGCTCCAATCAGCTTACAGTCTTTTTGATACATACCCCCTCATGATGTCACCCATCTTCTACTCTGTTACTCCCCTTATCGTACTCTTACACTCTAGGGACATGGCTCACATAGCAGGAAAAATTGGGATTCACTATCCTTATCCTCATTTGCATAGGATTGCCTACTAATGCTTGGTAACATCTCTTAGACTGAGCTTCCCCCCTTAGCAACCTCTACTCAGTAGCCATGTTGTCTTCAGCCTGCCATTCACTTGCATGGCAGTTGAATATTTTGAATAAAATACCTATTTGTGGCTTTTTTTTTTGTTTTTATGGTTTTTAGAGTGCAGCACATTTGCGCGGTGCTGCGCTATGCTTAAACATTGGAGATCGAAGAAAAAAATTTATTTTTTATTATTTTGCAACACATAAAAATGCCAATGGCCATCTATTTGGCCACTGGCATGCTTCTTCAACTGGATGCATCTTTTATTTGGAGCTGTCATGGCTCCGTGTTGCTATTTGCAGAACGGTACTCAGTTGCCAACCGAGTACATTTCTGCAAATAACAGTACTCTTGCTCAGACAGGTTAGTGTATCCTGGATCGCAAATTTACCTCATTTGCATAGCTTTCAGCAGCAAATGAGGTAATTTGCATAAACTAACCCTGTCCTTGCAACAGTCATTTTAGAAGTTCTCTTGCACGCCCCTGCCGGCTGTTCCTGGATCGCTTGGCAGACAGGTTGGCTGCATGGAGTCTTACTCTAGTCTTAGACTCCGTGCAAGCCTTCTTGAATCCAGCCCATTATATTTTAGATTTCCTATACACACACACACATATATATATATATATATATATATATATATATATATATATATATATATTTGAAAAAGAGTGCATTCTTGTTTTCACAAACATAGTGATAAACTTTTACCTAGATTTTCTTTAAAACTGCTCAAGGAACAGGTGGGAAGTAAGGCCAGCAAGAATCAAGCACTTTCACAAAACTGGAACATTCTTTTGTTCTCAAGCTTTTTAAGTGTTAATTGCTTCATAAATGACCTGTGAAAAGAATTTGTTACTCAGGAACAAATAAAACAAAATTGCCAACACTTTAGCACATCTTATTAGCAAATTACTTAGCTCTGACATTCAGTTAATACAACAATGCACACTAAGCAAAGTTAAATAAATAAAATAAAATTCTTAACTTATAAAGTCTTAAAGTTACCAATTATATTGCTTAAAATTTAATGACATCATCTTACAGGAAAAAATGTTTATCATTTAGCTATACATTTATACTTATGTTAAATGAAATATACTAAGGGCCGGATTCATGAAGGCTTGCATGGAGTCTAAGAGTAGAGTAAGGCTCCAGCCAGCCAACATGTCTGCTGAGAGATCCAGGAACAGCAGAGAACATGAGAGCTCCTAAAACGACTCTTGCACGGACAGTGTTAGGTTATACAAATTACCTCATTTGCTGCTGAAAGCTATGAAAATGAGGTAAATTTGCAATCCAGGAAACACTAACCTGTCCGAGTAAGAGCAGTGTTATTTGCAGAAATGTACTCGGTTGGCAAGTGAGTACCGTTCTGCAAATAGCAAAATGGAGCTATGACAGCTCGAAAATAAAGGCTGCATCCAGTTGAGGAAGCATGCCACTGGCCAAATATATGGCCATTGTCATTTTTATCTGTTGCAAAATAATAAAACATTTTTTTTTCCTTGATCTCCGATGTTTAAGCATAGCGCAGTGCCACGCAAACATGCTGCACTCTAAAAACCAGAAAAAAAAAAAATAAAAGCCAAAAATAGGCATTTTATTCAAAATATTCATCTGCCATGCAGGCGAATGGCAGGCTGAAGACAACATGGCTACTGAGTAGTGGTTGCTAACGGGGGAAGCTCAGTCTGAGAGATGTAACCAAGCATTAGTAGGCAATCCTATGTAAAGGAGTATAAGGATAATGAATCCTAATTTTCCCTGCCATGTGAACCATGTCCCTAGAGTGTAAGAGTAGGATTAAGGGAGTAACAGAGTAGAAGATAGGTGACATCATGAGGGGGTATGTATCCAAAAGGCTGTAAGCTTATTGGAGTAGAGTGGCATGTGTTTGCTGTGAGTTACTCGGGACTGGAAGAGGAGTGTCTACAGTTGTCTAAACTGAAACCCAGAAACTGAAGGTGTACGCCGTGGCTATCACTAAAGTTTCTTGCAAAGATGCTTACACTGTGTGCACGTGCGTGCGCGCCTGTAAACCTGTGTAAGCCTGTGTGCGTGTGTGTGCGCCCATGTAAGCCTGTGTAAGGCTGTCTAAGCCTGAATGCACGAATGTGCACCCGCCTAAGCCTGTGTAAGCCTGTGTGCTCATGTGTGCGCTCGTGTGTGCGTGTTTGCACTTGTTTGCACTTGTTTGCACTGCACTGCCCCCTGTGGAAACATAAAGGGGAAAAGGAAGGAAAAGAAGTAGTAGGAAGTTAACCAAGGAGAACTAGCAGAGCTGCCAGGTGAAATCAATCAGAATCAGGCAATTACACAGGCAGTACACTAGCTCAGCCCAGCCCAGCACTTAAAACTCTGCAAACAACATTCCTCCATGTTTTTCTCAGAAACACTGCAACACTACAATCTACAAAGAGAAGTGAAAACTTAAAAAGCTTAACTGAGACAAAATAATGTTAGGGGCTGCCATTGCTATTATAAGGTGACATGTGCAAGATGCTGCGGGTGGTGCCATTGCGAATGCTGCTGAGCAACCCACAGTGAGGAGACGGAGAAGAGTGTATAGACCCAGGGTAACCTACCAGGGGCTACATGAGCTGGAGATAGTGGAGCACTATAGAGTGGACAGAGAGCTCCTGCAGCAAATTGTTGAGCTGTGCAGGCCACGCCTCACATACAGAACCAACAGAGGGGAACCCATCCCAGTGGAAACCAAGGTATGTGTTGGCTCCACATAAAACACTCACAATCCCTCTGACCTTCGGACCCAAAACCACGAGTGAAATACCAAAGGAAGGGGTGTACCCATTTACCTTATGTATACCCACACCTTCAGGTTAATGGCACAGCATAAGACCTTGGAGAACATGCAAGTGCAACTAACATTGGGCAAAGCTGCTCATCAGATTGTAGCCTGCTACAGATCACGTACCTTGTCTCAGGAACCTCACTTAGTATTCCAGAGAACAGTGGAAAATATAAAGGTCCTATCAAACACCATTATATGAGGAGATTACAACTACCCAAACATTGAGTGGGAGAATTACTCGTGTACAACGTCCTTTGCCCAATGTTTCCAGAGTTTAAAAACTCTAACACCCTGGAACAGCTGGTTACCATGCCCACTAGAGGTGACAACATACTGGACATGATCATCACCAACATGGGGTACCAGTGTTCCACAACAGAGATAAACCCCTCGCTGGTAATATCAGATCATTAAGTAATCACACTGGACATCCACATCCTGCCCCCCCACCCAGTCAATGAAACCACTGTGAAGACATTTGCAAAAGCAAACTGCACACTTCCCAAGACCAAAGTGGAACGTTCCAAAGACCTCTTGCTATAGGATAATGGTATACAATCTGCAGAATCAATTACAAGTGCATCCTATGAGCATCTACAGGGATGCATAGAATGAGACACCACAAATAAAACCAAGATGCACTCCTCCAAAAATAGGACAACAATCAGTTGGTTGTTGGCCATAAATAAGCTAGACAACAGAAGGAGGAAACGAATACATGATAGAGCCAACTTCACTAAAGGAAAGGCATCACTGATCACTACTAGGAAGAAACAATGACCGCTCAAAAAATAATCCAAGGACAGTTTCTAAAGACAAATAGCCAAGGAATGTAAGAATAACAACCACAAAGCCATTGGTAGCTATACCAGACATGTAGGTGTCAACTTCCAAATATGCTGTCAGCTACTGAAAAATGGAAAGAAATACACCCGACCAACTTTCATTACCCACATCCAGGGGGAGACGTTCAGTGTAAATTCCTCCCATCACCCCCAAAAGGGCCTGTGTCCATCACAGAAGGATGCAGGGCCCCAGACGTCATGGACATGCAGGTAAAGACAGCCCTCACCAAAGCTAAGAACACAGCATCAATGGGACTGGATGGTGTCCCAGGCTGCGTCTTACACTAGGCACAAAAGGAACTACACCCTCACCTACATTCACTGTCCAGACTCACGCGTACCACAGGCTATGTACCCAAAGAATGGCATACACTAACAGTCATCCAGCTCCACAAAGGGGGTGCCACAACAGAACCTGGAAACCATTGCCCAATATGTCTACTCATCCTGGTCTACAGAGCTATTGAGCAAATTGTCATGGAACCCATAAACTGAGACATTGGAGACCTTCAGACACTGGACTCTACATAACTTTGCCTTGTTAAAGGCAGATCCTGGCTCCTAAACCTAGTTGACTTATTTCTAACATTTAACAAGGACATAGATGGAGGTGAAATTAGTCCACACAGCCCACCTGAACCTCACTAAGGACTTTCTACACCATTCCCCACTCTGTCATCATGGACAAGCATACCAGCTTGAACATAAACAGCTATGTCACAGAATGGGTGGCCAAGGGGCTCACAGATCAAACACACATTTTCAGAGTTGCAGGTGCCATGTCCAACTCTAAGCCAGTCACAAATGGCATCCCACAGGTCTTGGTCCTGGGACCCCACCTGTTCAGTAGATACTGCTCAGAGGTACAGGCAAGCACGGGAGGTGTATGGCTGAACAGGTTTGCAGATGACTGGTAACTGTGGTCCATAATCGACTGTACGGCTGATACAGACATCCTTCAGAAGTGTCTTACAGAGACAGATACCTGGTGTCAAAACAATGCCCTCAAACTGAATGCCAAAGAATGCATCATCATCCCCTTTGGGTAAAACAAAGTGCACACAAATTACCACATAGGTGGTAATCCAGTATGTACGGAGAAAGTCATTATGGCACTGGGGACACAGGTAGATAGTAAACTCCCCTTTGATGATCACATGGCCAAAATGTTTAGACATTCCTTCAATGTAGCCCACCTAATGTCACCTAATGTAACCCACTTTGTATAGTCTGATGATGTCACCATCCTACAAATATACCTGTGGAAAAGATAACTCACAGTAATGTGTATAGCGCAGCATGAAAATGCGTACTCCTGTAGTATCATAAAATAGTTAGGTAGGGGTTTAAATCCTGCATGTGACAAGTGTGTGTGTTGTCTCCTTGGGAAGGAGCAACCATTTTGGAGAGTAGTAAAACACCTTAAAAGTGGTAAACTAATCTTTTTCAAGTCTGATGATGTCTCCATCCTAAAAATATACCTGTAAAAAAAAGAACTCCCAGTAACGTGTATAGCATGTCGTGTTAATGCGTACTCCTCTAGTATCATGAAGTAGTTAGGTAGGGATTTGAATCCTGCACTTGACAAGTGTGTGTGTGTGGTCTTCTTGGGAAGAAGCAACCTTTTTGGAGAGTAGTAAAACACCTTAAAAGTGGTAAACTAATCTTTGTCAGGTCTGATGATGTCACCATTCTACAAATATACCTGTAGAAAAGAGAACTCTTAGTAATGTGTATAGTGTGTCATGTTAATGTGTACTTCTCTAGTATCATGAAGTAGGTTGGTAGGGGTTTGAATCCTGCCCTTGGCAACTCTGTGTGTATAATTACCTTGTAGACGAGCAACCTTTTTGTAGAGTAGTAGAACACCTTACAAGTGGTATACTTATCTTTGTCAAGTCTGATGATGTCACCATCCTAGAAATACACCTGTGGAAAAAAAACCTCCCAGTAATGTGTATAGTGCGTTGTGTTAATGTGTACTTCTCTAGTATCATAAAGTAGTTAGGTAGGGGTTTGAATCCTGTCCTTGGCAACTGTGTGTGTATATAATTACCTTGTAGACAAGCAACCTTTTTGTAGAGTAGTAGAACACCTTACAAGTGGTATACTTATCTTTGTCAAGTATGATGATGTCACCATCCTACAAATATACCTGTTGAAAAGCTACCTCCCAATAATGTGTATACAGTGTCGTGTTAATGTGCACTCCTCTAGTATGATGAAATAATTAGGTAGGGGTTTGAATCTTGCACTTGACAACTATGTGTGTAATGACCTTGGAGAAACACAACCTTTTTGTAGAGTAGTAGAATACCTTACAAGTGGTATACTTATCTTGGTCAAGTCTGATGATGTCAGCATCCTACAAATAAACCTGTGGAAAATAGACCTCCCAGTAATGTGTATCGCGTGTAGTGTTAATGCGTACTCTTCTAATATCATGAAGTAGTTAGGTAGAGGTTTGAATCCTGTACTTGGTGAGTGTGTGACACTGTTGGTCAATGTGTTGTGGGATTTGCTTTTACTACTGTATGGCATATCAGTATGCATTGCACATGTGAGCTAGCTGTGTGGCAAATACATATACATACATGTTACCTCAATTATTGCATGTGTGGGAACCCTGCTTTCTCCAAGAACACAGCTGTCATCTTTGCCAAACTGTGCTGCTGATTCCCAGACCTTAGGTCACATCTGTATCCTTGTGACAAGGCCAGCCACTGCAGTGATCCCTGGCCTAGGTCATCCGTGTCACACACACTCATTACAGTTTCTATTCAAATGTGTGAGTGAGGGGTTTATGGCTGAGGTATATGTCAGACCTGTTCAAACGCAGCAAAGTCTGTCAATGATGACTATTCATTATAAGTGTACAACAACCTTTGTGGATATGCATGCAGACCCCTTATTGCTTATGTGATCGACCGAGGGATTTCAAAATACCTTTGGAAATGTGATTATCAAAGGAGAGATGACAACACTTGGTTGCATGTACACATCGGTACCTGTTCATCATGTTGCTGGCTACAACCTATGTGGTACTGTGGGGATAATATGTTCCGTAAAGGTGGATGACTATGCTTAGTTTGGCTTATAGCTTTACAGCATGGGTTTGACAACAGGTATCTGTCTGTATGATACCCTTGTGGAGGATGTGTGTGTCATCTGGAGAATGCATTATAGGCCACAGTATGCATTACCAGACATGGACGGACATATCCCTACTGTGATTGCTTGTACATAAGAGAGCTATATGCCAAACAGGAGTGGTCTCAGTAATGGTTGCAGGTGAATACCACTCATTACTGGCATAGTATAGTACCTGGAGAATCCAAATGTTGCTGTGTGTCCTACATCTGTGTGTCAGTTGTCAAGACATCATCTAACGATTGGTTATGGTCAGGCTGTTGAAGTTATGTATACTACCAGAATGCAAAACAATGGCAGATAGTAACAGTATCACCCACAACACAGTGTCAAACCATGTCATACACACATGTGTAGTCAGGTTTCGAAATGTGTGTAGTACAATGCATACTGGCCACCAATAGAAACTATGGAGTATTAACACTGTGTAATACAGGGCATGTCACCCTGCCCATGTGTCTACTATGCACGTACATGCAGACAGTGCACCTCCACCATGTTCACAAATGTACACCTGCAACTCTGTGCTACACACATTCCACACATACTGTCCACTCTCTAACACATGCTGCTAATACTACACACATCAGCCAAGTGGCACGTGGGCGGACAATACACTATTGGAACTAACCCTGGTGTAAACAATACTACATTGACAATCATAGCTTTAATGCATCATGCCTGCTAAGCTACACCTTCAAGCATATCATTACACTCTACTGCTGACAACATGCTAACATTGCTATACTGCTATAAAGTTACCCTGTGCATCAGCCCCATGGTAGCCTGTTCCTGCATCAATGTTACAGATGACAGGAGGTGGCACAAGTTTCATCATATGCACAGGGTGTGTTGTTGGTTTGCCAGAGGCCTACAGTGAGCCATCCAATCGACATGTATGTGTGTGTGTGTGTGTGTGTGTGTGTGTGTGTGTGTGTGTGTGAGGGGCAAGAACACTGCTATGGGCCACTGTTGATGTAATGTGTGTGGGTATGTGTTAGCCCTAGGTGTCTGGTTTATGTGTGTGTGTGTGTGTGTGTGTGTGTGTGTGTGTGTGTGTGTGTCTGCATGCACACAGTTCCACCATGTGGCCGCCATATACGGGTATTTGTGGGACAGCCACAGACTGTACATGCCAGGCTTTACAGATCACCATCTCTGGCCATGGATATGGTACCTGTGCCTGGCAGGGGTGCTACTGACATTATCAGGTACTAAGTGTACACTGGACCCAGGTCCCTTCTGGGACTGTCCAGAGCCACGTGTACATGGTCTTCTAGGACGTTCTATGGACAGCCCACCCCCAACATTGCTGGGGCTAATACTGGCACTACGAGAGCGGCTGTGACTTGATGGACGTCCACAGTGACTGCCAACTGCTGATGTTGTTGGCATACATCCACGTCAATGACTCAACTGTCCCTCACTGTCCTGACACATGGACATGACATTGCGGAGGACATCTAATGTCTCTCCCCAATGTCTATCAGTGACCTTGGTGTAATTACGGATGGCACCTGCTTGGTCACGGATACTGTCAATGACGGCGGTGTTATGTGCCCTCTGTGCCCTTAGTCCCTGTCTGGTGTACCATTCCATACATGCCTGTGCCTCCATGACAGCCTGGAACATGCATGAGGTTGTAAGACTTGTGGCACGTCTGCCAGTGGCATGATGAGCAGCAGTGCTCCAACGAGAACCCCCTGGACATCTGCCTATGTGGTACTCTTCAGGACATCTGGGTATGGCTGCTGTGTCTAGATGGATGTGCCATGGATGCCACACTGTCCTGGCCAATGCCAACTGTGCGCTGTCTCTCAGCTAAGGGTATTGGTGATGGATGTATTGGCAGTATGACTGTGTGCATGGATGGGGTGGACACTTGTGTACTGTCGATTCGTGGCCTGACAGACCCTTGCAAACATGCCTGTGCCTCAACACACCTATCATCAGTATCACTATTTTGCTCAGTGACATCAGTTTCCCTGCTGCAGTGAACCAGCCCAAAGTCAGCACCTGTGAGAGGAAGACAGGAAACACACTTTACGACCTGTACATGATGTCGGCATACATGCACACATGAACACATGCACACATGCACACATGCACACGTGAACACATGCACACATGAACACGTGCATGCATGCACACATGCACACATGAACACATGAACACTTGAACACATGAACACATGCACACATGCACACAAATGCACTCCTCACTAAAACAGACACACACACATGCGCGCACACACACACACACACACACACACACACACACACACACACACACACACACACACACCACCAGCAATCTAGAACATACTCAATAGTGGGTGATGGTGGGGTACAGTATCACAAGGCAAGCAGTTATATCACATGTGTAAGCATGCAGGATGTGTGTTTCTCAACAGCATGCAGTGCGGGTGTAGACAGCCCTTGCTAATAACAGTATACATGGCTTTGATGAATGTGTGTTGTTGTTCAGTGATTGGCCTCACCCTGGAACGCACTGTGTACATGGACATGCCATTGCTGTGCAAGTATTAAAATCTCTGCAATGTCCTGTGCACCATCACTCACAGGTATACATACTATGGCTGGATGTGTATCTGTGTGTCACATAGATATCCATTTCTGATTAGAGCATCTGTGTATTTAGCAGATAATTGTGGACACAAGTTTAGCACATGCATGCTATGTATACACACAGGATGAGTGGTGCATGTATACCTGATGGAATACTATTGCTCAACATAGCCACTGTACAGTGGTTATGGTGAGTGTAGGACATATTGTGGACATGCCAGTGCCAGACATGACATGGCATGTTACAACACAACTGCAACATTAAACATCACACAAACACAGTGTGTGTCATGTGACCTATACACTCAATAGCATTACAAGACATATATGTGTCACTTTGTACAAATGGTGATTGCTATGCATAGTGTGTATATGTGCATTTGTTTGCACACACACAACATTGAGGTGCATAGCAGTTAATGCTTTGTGTAGCACTGTGGTCACTGTAACTGGATGGGGTGTACTACCATGAGCCATCATCATGCAGCATCATGTGGTCACTCAAGGCTACTAATGTGTGCCAGACCAGCACATACCATGCTGTACTGGAACTGCAGTACCATGGCTACATTCACCATTTCACAGCCAGTTGTTACATGGGTTTGTAAGGTGCCCAATAGGGGGCATTGCCTAACATGAATGTGTTATGTGTTGAAGACTGTCGCACAGCCACATGCGAGGCATCTACCCCTCAGGTATATTATGTGTGCTGTGTGAATGACATTTGAGATACTGTAGTGTGACCTTACAGCGGGTGTCAGAATACACCATCTGTAGCATGCTAATGTGTACTGCATATGACAAAGTTGTGTATGTTGTGTGCATGTGTATTGACTCTGCCTATCCAATGTCCACTACAGTGTTGCCACAATTCTGTGGGATGCTCTGTGCATTGTATGTGTTTTAGGCAGCTACCCACGATACTGGGATGTGCATAGTCTCATAGCAAACATGCACAGCATGCATTATGCGTAGGTGTGTTATGTGTACATGGCCTACACCTCACCTATGACATGCACATTTAATTAGCAATATTAAATGTAGAACACACTCACCAGCATGGGTCTGCTGCTTTTTGTCACACCAGAGGGACCTACAAGGATATGAGACACTTTGTCAGTGGCAACAACTGCGGCATTGCTACTGTGTGTTTGCAATCTTACAGTAGTACAACGGTTGACAGTCACAGGCCTCCAGATTATATTCCTAATTATTAGTATTGCACAACACTAGGCATCACATCATCTAACTACACAGTACACATCTCACATAAGCATGCTGTACCAATAGAGGTAGCAGTAGTCTACAGCTATGCCATGTTACCTGCATGCTCCGTGTCACCTTGCTGGGTGGCTCCGGCCTCCATGATGATACATGTTACTTGTTGTTGTTGTTGGCCAGGAGCCACCTGGCTCAGGAGCAGCTCCTCCACTGTGGTGAGGGAGGGATGGATGGCTACACCCCACCTGTGGCAAGCTGTTGTCTGCAAATATCAGACACATGCTGCCGGACATGTCTAATTAAATCACTGCAGTGATGGCGTACCTGCTCATATGTCTGGTTATGCATGCCTATGTCATTTACCCTATGGGCAAGATATTGCCACAGCGCAGTCCGCTCATGCTGGTCCTGGCTGGTTCTGGAGAACAGCAGGGCATAGTGCTGCACCAAGCTCGCCATGATCTGTTCCTCCTCTGCCGTGCTATAGGCGGGATTACGATGGTGGGGCATGACCCGGGAAGACAATGAAACAATATGTGTGAGCAAGTCATGTGGCACACGTAACATTCTAAAGTACAGATATCAATTAACTGCCATATATAGCAACCTATTGGCTGTCAGAAGATACACACTTTCAATACCACATATCAGTTCTCAACCCACAACTGCCTTACAGTGCCTGGCACACTCTATATATCAGACCACGTTTTGCACAGCAACAAAGTTAAACCAGTATGTAAGACTATACAACAGTACATGGCACACTGTATGTGACACAATACACCACCTAGCCACAGGAAGTATATATCAAGCTAATGCATCAAGAAATATGTAATCCATTGCAATGATTGTAAAGTCCAGTTACAGTATTACCAGTATACCACACTAGTCATTGATGGCAGACCCCTGCCTAACATATGTGCACATTCGTTAATATAGGTGGCATACTGCTGTACTAGACTATACATCTTGCTAGATATGCACTTATATCCTGTAACACACATATGACCGAGGCCATGGTACAGGCATACCCACACACACATCAGACATACATACCAGACACAAAGGTATGGCAACCCAGGTGACCTTTACCTGTGTACCTTACAGTACTGTGTGTCAGTAGTTACAAGACCTTATGCCTAAGGTATGTAATCTGTGAGGACTACAGGGAACACACAAAACAGTGGTTCCAAGAAATGTGGACATACACCACACTGTGCTGTTTAGGCATACAGCTTCAGGTAGTACTCCAGTTCATACAGGAGTTGGATTCACCAGCAGTAACACTGAATAAGCATACATGTACTGCTTTAGCCTACAATGGGACACCCCAGTCGACAACAAGGGACTATGTCAGACCGTATGGCATACTGCTTTTTCTGCCTAGCAATTGCATACACATCTTTTTCTGGGATCACAGCTGGGACACATAACACCATGACAGAAAAAGTTTCCCACTAAGCTATTACACATATACAGAACTCTGACACATTCACCAACACATTCACCATCACACTCAGCCAACCTCACATAACAATTATTGCAACAAGTACATGTGGGTGTGTATCGCTTCATAGGTAGGTAGTAGGTTATTGGCCCTGGGGCCTATAGAAGTCTAGCCATATGCTACCCTGGCCTTTGACACACAGGTAATTACAATTCACGTGGCCCTGTCAAGCAGAGCCACAGAGGTGATTGCCTGGGTGTATTCACTATCTCCCATACAATCTTCAGGATTATTTATGATGACTGCTAATTAGGAGCTTTGTTTGCTATGGATATGTGGTTTGTTCCAGAGTATGGGATGTCTCTGAGATAGGAATCTATCCCTCCAGCATGTGCTGTTTATTGTGGTCAAAATGTTTAGGTCCCTAGAGAATGTAGCTCATAGGGATTGTGATCTGTTTATGTGGAGCATGTCCAACAGCTCTGGATTTGACATAGCTTAGTATGTTAGGCAGAGGTCACCTCTGGGTAGGCGGTATGCGACACAGTCTAGTTGTGGGTTTGTGAGACAGTCTGCATAGGGCATCTGTTGATGGCCGGTATTATACTTTGTGAGGTATGTCTGTGTCATTTCCAGTTGCTGTAGATGTCTTGTGAGGTACATACCACATAGGGCATTGTACTCTATAATGGGCTTTATGTGTGATGAGTAGAGGGGAACACTGACCTATATTTCCCTGGATGACACACCTTTTGTGATGACGTGTGCCATGTAGACAGATGACATGACTAGTGTGGCACTGTGATCATCAGAGGGGAGACTACTGTCCACCTGTATACCATGGTCTGTTATCACACCTTTAGTGTTAAGTAGACTACCACCTATGTGGTAGTTAATGGGTACAGAGTATTTGCAAGAAGGGATGCCAATGCAGTGTCAACATTGAGCTTGAGTCCATGGCTTTGTCATCAGGCATCTGTTGCAGCAAATATGACCCTGTCTCTCTCTCTCTCTCTATATATATATATATTCTGGGTGAAAGCGCTTACTGAATAAAGGAGTTCCTGTTTCATACCATTTCGTGTTGCTGGAGTACGCTTCTTTTACTACTTTATATTTTGAGTTGACATTGCATTTGTGCTGCAAGCTTCAGCGTTCCATTTGGAACTGGCTTTGAATATATATATATATATATATACACACACATACACTCTCACACACACACACACACACACACACACACACACACACACACACACACACACACACACACACACACACACCCACACACACACACATATACATATAAACATCCATTGGTGTACATATAGAGATACATATAGGCACATATACAGTCCAACTTTCATGGTGGGGATATCAATTATGGGAAGGTTGTGAGGTATACAGTTATGTCATAATATTGAACAGTGCTGTGCGGAATGCATTGAAGGTGTTCTCAGCCCATGTAGCTTTAGCAGGCCTCACTGGCTGCAACACTGCAGACCTGACGAAAAATACCCACAACGTTTAACCACCACATGTCATATACCAGCACTGTATGCTGTCTTGTTTGCCATACACTACAACCTACATAGAAATATGCACATAACAACCTTCAACAACATATATATGTCCACCCTTCACAAACAGTTGCAGTATGTCCCTTGCTCTATGTACATGTAACAGATGCTAATATATCTGACACAGACGGATCTCTCCGTATGTGTGTGCCATACACACACAAGGCACACACTGTTGTAAGTTTGTGTACCTCATGGCTGACCTGTTGGCCCTTGCTGCATGTCACATGTGAACACACAGTAATATTAGAGTGTGTATATATAGCTGCAAATGCTAGGTTAGCATACTAGCCTGGTACAGCTGTTGCCAATGCTAAGCTACACTTTAATATGGCTATCATGCATTTGTTACTCTGTCACATCCATGTTTATATAACCGTATGGGCTATTCCCCCAAACAGACATTGTACACATTACTGTACAGAACACAGATAACATGGATCAGATGTTTGACATTTAATGCTGAACTACATATGTCACAGTCACATCCCACTGCACACAGCTACACACTCATTTCTCCCTGCCAGTAGTTATGCAGGGCATCTGTGCATTGATATGTACTGCTGCCACATATGGATGATTCAAACTATGTAGAGTACTCTTCATAAACATCTACTACATGCCAGTAAATACATAGCTGTTATATACCTTTCCTTTGTATGTGTTCGTATTTGTTGGTTCAGTGTCTTTTGTAATTCATGTTCTTTTGTATATCTTGAATTTATTTTTCAAGATATATTTGTTTTTCAATATACTTTTTTTAATGTATTTATTTTTCAATATATTTTTTCAATATATTTTTTTTATTTTTCAATATATTTATTTTTCCGTATATATATTTTTTTCAATATATTTTTTCAATATATTTTTTTTCAATATATTTTTTTTCAGTATACTTTTTTTCAATATATTATTTTGTTTTCAATATATTCTTTTTTTTTCAATATATTACTTTTTCTTTCAATATATTTTCTTTGGATCTTTTTTCTTTATTTCTGCTGCTGCTATTGTCTACCTCTGCATCTCTCTCGCTCTCCCTCTGTACCTGCAATGAAATGATTGCATGTGTGGACAGCAAGTACAGACTGCTTTTATAGGTATCTGCACATGTGCATGTGATGGCCTCTGTACCAATTGGTGGCCACCATTTGGCAATTGCATGCAGCCTGCTGTGTGGTACTTGCAGTACTCACTGTCATAGCAACCCAGTGCTATAAATTGCTAAGTCAGGTAGGCGTAGCCCTTTCAGCTTTCCAAAGTGGGGACCATGCTTCTTTGCTGTGGACACCGTTGTGTAAGTCAGAAGGTTGGCATACTTCTTCTAACTGATGCTAGGGGTGTAGCCAGTGATTTGAATGTTGTACTCAGACCTGAATGTTGCCACTTCCAGTACACAGTTGACTGTAGAATTGTACTCACCCCTACAAATGCTAACACAAGATACATGGGAGTATGTAGTTTCTTTTCTACTTATATAATTAGCTGCCATACATATGTAGTTATTGAGATATTTTCATTTGGCACATGAACTGTTTGGGAACTGCTATACTGTGGATATTAATGTACTCATTTCTGCACAGTTTGTGCTTTTTCTTTTGTTGACATTATCACAAGATGCTCATGAAAATTGCACAATTCCAGTACTGAGTATGCCTACCTACATCCTTACTGGACCCTGAACACACAGGTATTTTGCATGTTTGGGTGGGGATTGTCCTGCTATGCTACTGTGTGGTGGTTGTAAAGTGCTGATGTAACATGATTTACTGCTAGAATGGCTGGTTCTGTTATCACAGTCATGTAATGCAATTCCACAACAACTGCTGGTAAAGTTCCACAGAACAGATTTTGTGTTATGGCATTCCTATCTTTCCTTTACATTCTCTCATTCTGATGCATGATATACATATTTCAGCAAAAACCTGCTATATATCTACTGTGGCTTAGTAGTACTTTATGCAGTTTAGTGTGTCCAAGGTCTGGGGTTCGAGACTGACAGTGGTGTTTTATTTTGCTGCTGAGCAGAACAAGGGCCCTCACATGCAGGCTGACTAAGGCACTTTTAAGCAGTTGTAAGCGGGTTTGCTCAGGTTTGCATGATGCTTAGCAATACTTAGCTAAGCGCACACATGCGCACACTCGCGCAAACCTGCTAATGACTGCTTAAAAGTGCTTACTCCCGCTAACCCCCGCGCTAATTTCTTTGAAAGAAAAGAAAATGGGGAGATAGGAAAGTGGTGAAAAAGGGGCACAAAGAGGGAAAGACAGTAGGGAAAACAGCTAGGGATGTACAGGACGGGTGTAGGGAAGGTCCATAGCTGCCCATTTCTTTAACAGCAACATCTGTGCATATACTAGGAATTTGGAGGGAATTGTGAAACCTTCAACCCCTGAGAGAGGGGTGAGGACAACAAAGTATGTTGTACTGCCAATTAAATTTCAGTTTATGTGTCCAGCGGACATGTGTGCAAAATGGGCAGCTATGTATGGGGCGTAATTTTTTGTGGGAGCAGATTGCCCATTTTTTTTTTCAGGTGAGAGTGGAATGTGGGGTAGGGGAAGTAGGTATATTTGGGGAGGTAGGTTGGAGAGGTACACAGACAAGACAAACAAGATGCATACTGGAGTGGAATATGATACATGGGGTGGGTGAACACCATTGACGGGGAAGGATGTTTGGAAATCGCAAGCCCATGAGCCCACAGATGGCAACAGTGGAACTGAGATCCCCACCCATACGCAGTCACCACTGCACCTTCACAGCCCAGAGGGTGGCTGTGCTGGGGGCTGCATAGGAGGGGCAGTCTGACCCTTGAGTCACGCCTCTCTTGCCTCGAGCTGGCATAGAGGATCAGCGACTGAACACTGGATCTCCCTACACACCACAACCCGGACCGTTCGGAGGGTGATAGGTGGCCCTCATCCAGACACGCTTGCACGGGGGGATGAGCCCCATCCCATGCAGTGCTTCCACCCGAAGGTGGCACAGAGCCAACGGAGGAGGAGGTCCCGGGCTGGGCACCGGACCTGCTGGTGCCAGGTGCCATCTCCAGCTGAGGTGGGACAAGTGGGTCCGCTGGGACCGGCCTTCCCATACGTTCTATGCTTAGTAGGATTTAATGACAATATGGGTTGGTAACAGTAAACAGCATTCCAAATTAGTTGTAACAGCATGCAGTAATATTC
Organism: Protopterus annectens; assembly: GCF_019279795.1. NCBI lineage: Eukaryota > Metazoa > Chordata > Ceratodontiformes > Protopteridae > Protopterus > Protopterus annectens. The sequence goes on from NC_056731.1 coordinate 753,322,836, forward strand.
CCATTAACCCAACACACCAGAGTTCCAACAGTTGAACAGCAAGCATAACACATGCATATATAGAACAACAGTGGAAATTCCAACAGCATGCAGGATTGATTGGTGGCAACAGGCCACCAAGATTGTGGTGTTTGAACAGGGCACATGCATCAAAGTAAATGCATATATTTATAAAACAAAAGGACATATGTCCCAGCAATTTTTTTGAGATTAGACATACCCATTGAGGTGTGGAATTGCATTGTTTATGCACATACAGTAGGGTGTAAAAAGATACCTCCATTAACATCTTATATGTACTTATAGTTTACACTACATTCCTATTGACTGCAGGTGTATATCTCCTGCATATATTATTACACTAGGCAATGTGCATTAAGTTGTGAAATGGGTTTGGCTAGTTCCTAATATGCCTGACCTGTATCTGACATACAAACTGTCCAGGATGCAGATGTTACTGCTACATATTTATATATTTTATTTATATTTATATATCTACATATCTGGATGTGTTCAGGTGACATTATCAGTTATATTTCTACAGCCCCCTACATTTCTAGCAGCACACTGACATTTCTGGGGAACACAATAACAAGCTACCCGTGTGCCAGATTTACCTATGCATGCCAGCCATTAACCAACAGTTGAGGACTGTATATATGTTTCACAGCTACTGGCACTCCCTTCATCCACTTTTATGGGCCTGGCCAAGTGTGGGTTGACAGTGCTTAATACAACAGTACTATTTATATAATGCAAAAGTACAACAACATTTCGAAGTAAGTGACACAGACACACTCCAGGAATTATACCTTTATTAATTACATTGCACACTTTTCTAGATGCTCTCTCATTTATTTGATATTTCAGTGCATGCAGAAGACTTATTCAAGACATATTATACCTTTATTAATGGGTTACAACACTCTTTTTCAGGCTCTCTCACTTATTTTATATAACAGTACATGCAGAGAAATTATTCAGGACTTATTATGCCTTTATTATTGGGCTACAACACTTTTTTTCAGGCTCTCTCACTTATTTTATATAACAATACATGGAGAATAATTACTAACCTGCCTGGTGGTGCAGCCTTAGCAGCCTATCTGCATAGGCTTGCTGATTCGCAGCATGGACACCTGCAGCTGTGAAGTAAATGAAGGGATATTGAGACATACCTGTCCATTATATAGACTACAATAGCAATTCTTACATACTCCATTCCATGGCTACCTACTCAGTAGTGGGGCATTGCCATTCCCATGGGCCTCCTGTATCCATTGGTTCAGTTGGTCCTGCTTCCATCTCTCAGGTCTGCGTAGTGGTGTCTGACCTGCTCACCAGTCCAAGGGACGCCTGTGGCACTGGTGAGATCATGTGCTAGACGGTTCCAGGCTTCCGCTTTGTACTCAGTGTCTTGGAACTGGCCCTGCAGGAGTCTTGCATCATGATGATGGACGAGGAGCCAAACCATCAATTTTGACTCCTCAATGCCCCACCGTTGCATTCAAAAATGAGATCCCTCTCCAGCACCGGCCATTCTGACTGCAGATGGGAGCTACAACCAGTTATGGTAATTATTCACACCTATGGAGCTTAAATATGCCTCATTTCCCACACTTATTTGTGATTGGCCGGTTTTGAAATATCTCAGCTGAGTGCACACCTGCTTAGCACTGAGTAAACTTTGATTAATATGTATATGTATGTTGACAGTGCATGAACAGCAAAAGCTGTCATGGCTTAGTGGTTCAGTACTGTGATTATGGTGCACAGTATCCCTGGTTCGAGGCCTGTCATTGCTTTTTATTTTACTACTGGCCTGACCGGCTAGGAGGTGTGGCTGTGTTTAGCTGGCTTTGCTCAACTTTGCCCAACATTGCTCTACATTGCCCCATGTTGCCCGACGTTGCGCTAGTTGGCACGGTGTGCAGCTCCACACAAACATGTTTTGTTTGCGCTAGTTGGCGTGATGCGCAGCTACGCGCAAAGCCATTGCGCTAGTTAAAGCAGTGCTTAGCTATGGGCAATTATTCTTAAATGTGCTTAATACTGGTAAGCGTTGCTTAGTAGTGCTTCACATTGTTTTAGATAGGTTACTATGCATTCATTAGTATGCATGACCATTTCACCTTCTTATATATATTTAAAATATCGTTCACTACTACATAGGCCATTTCAATGCATTTTAATAACATTTAAAAGGTAAATGTCAGGAATTATTTTTATGCACAGATGTCCTACAGAAAATGAAAAGGGGAGGGGTGGAACTCGAACCGGGAATGCCTCCTCTTTGTGTGAAGGCTCTATCACTACGCTATTGCTTTTTGGCTTAATTGCATATAAGTGGTTTATTATCCTCTTTGATGTATTAACTGCTTACTGTAGATAAGCAATGGGCACACCCGTGCACATACCCGCAAATACGGGCAGCTATATTGGGAATAATAAAAAAATATTGTTTTATATTTTATTTCATTTGTACAGGGATGTTGAATGTGGGGCAGTGTAGTGTTGGGGATATACACATTTGAGCGGACTCACTCATATCTGGTGACATTTGTAGATTTAGGCACTTGCAGGGGTGTGGATATTTGGACTGCTCGGCAGTCTGACACACCCCCTGCACTCGTACATGTTCCGTGTTAGCCTTAGAGTTGAATCAGCATGCCCTCATGAATATGCATGGCACGCTGATGTCATACTCTTAGGCTGTTGTTTCCGAGTAGGACTTAGTTTGTCTTACACGGAGGATTACTGAATCCCCCCATGTCTTTCACTGTAAATATAGTAAATAAAACTAACCATTTATATTCCTCATCATAAAAACTGTTTTAGCTTAAAATATCCATACTTAAAATATTAGTACATGCTTAACATATGTTTTGAAGCTTAAAGTCCAATACAAGCCTTTAACTTAAAGGTAAATCTATTGTTTCAGAAAATAAAAGTCTTGTAATCAGAGAATAAGTGTCACTTGTTTTTAAGCTTTTTAATTTGAAAAGCAGTTTTTTCAATAACTCACCTCACTCTGTATCTTGAGGGATATACTGTTCCAATCAATTTCTTCAGTATTATTAAGGATTTTATATTTGCTAAGAAAAGTGGACACCTCCTCCAAATATTTTAGTTCTTTGAGAAATAAATAATTTGATTTTTTCAGGAAACACCAACGTGGCTTCAATATTGTGCTTCTTAAGTTCTGTATTCAGTAATAAGCATGCTTTTCTTTTACTCATTACTTTATAGGTTCATAGGTTCATAGGTTCATAGGTTCATACTAGGCTATCTGCCCGAGGGCATTTACAAGCCTAGCCCATAGTTTTGTGGCTTACGCCACCCCTTTAGTATGGGGAATTATACCCATTATTTTGCTGTGCCTCTGTTGAGCAGTGACACTGAGGTAATCCCTGGGGTATATCTGCGATCTCCCATCCATTGGTCAAGATTTATCTTGAACAAGGCCAGCGAGGTGCTCTGCCTCACTTTACTGGAATAATCATTGCCAAATCTGATTACATGTTCATCTATTTTAATTGGTGGGCTGGACCATGCTGCTTTTTAATACTTGAGCTTTTGGCTGCCATGACCTTAACTATAATTGAACATTGTGGTGAGTTTTCCTTCTTAGAAGGTAATCTCAGGGATCTATGTGCACTTTCAATTCCAAAAGATAAAATTTCAGATAGATTTAATGTTTTATGTAGCCAGGCTGTCAATAAGTTTATTAGATTGTCTCCCTCACACTTTTCAGGTATACCATATATTTCATCTCAGTCTATTTTCTAAATCATCAACTTTGTCTATAAGCCAGCTGTTTTGTTTTAAAAGAAATTCAGTCTGTAACTCACCTTCAGTTATTCTGCCTTCATGATCATTTAAAACTTCTTCCATGCTGCTGATTTGTGCACTTTGTTTTTTTCATAACGTTTTCTAAATGTTCCATCTTTTTCCTGAACTCTTCTTTGAAACATTTTATTTTTATATCCAGTTTGTCCATTTTAAGTAATACATCCTGCATGCTAGATATTAACGACAAGATATATTTTTAACACAAGAATCCTGAGTGCCATTTCTTGAGTGGCTCATGTTGAAGCCTCTTCTCTCTTAACCAAGCCATTTAAATTCTGACATGAAAATTACAGCTTTTGAAGAATTTGAAGCTACAATTTATTCCCCTCTGACTATTAGTGAATGGAATTAGCTAACAAGTATCTCCAAATTTTTTTGATTATATTTTCTGCCAGAGAAAAGTTTTCAGTCACAGAGCCATGTTTGCCATGCCCCACTTTTCAAGTTAGTTTAAACACAGCCTGCCAAAAAAACCACAAAAAAGTCACCTGACTTTATAAGCATTAACTAAATATTTTCATATATATTAGCTAATTTTTACTTTAACATTTGCTTGACTTTTACTTGACTTGACTAATGTCTCACATTCCTCTTTTTATAAAATCATCTTTAAAGAAAACAAATGATTTATACCCGGTAGCTTCAAGTTCAACAATCCTTTTATACTCACTTTCATCTCTGTAGCTCATGAAATCTATTTCTCTTCATTTAAAGTGATGCACTCAAGAACCACAAAATTTAAGTAATTATTTTGATCAGTTGCAATAACATGGTTTCCAAGGGCATTACTTCTTTTTTGTTTACAGTACAAAATACATGTGCATGCACTGTTTATTTTCTCATTGTCCATCTCTTTGCAACCCTTTTCCCTTGACAAAACATATTCAAAATGAGCATATGTTTGAGGCACAACTTTTTTTGGGCAGAGCTGATATAAAACTCTTATTAATCTCTACATAAATAATAATTTAAAAGTCCTTTAGTAGAATTAAATGGGCATACATCATTTTTAATTACTGCTTATCAAATATTGTTGGTATGCGTGAAGGTAAAGTGCTTAGAGAATCAAATAGAATTATAAATACAATTAGAACTAAAAATCTTATTAGATAATATATTAAAAATAAGAGTAGTTAAAAGTGATGAAAAGAAGGGCTGAAAAGGAAAAGAGAACACGGATACATTTTAACTTAGTCTGTCAACACAGAATGTGCAGAAATGACTGCTCCTTTAATCAGTTTAAAGTTCAATCTAATCTGCTCTAAATGCAGAAAGTGTAGTCTCTACAAAAAATGAAATTAAATATAAGATGGTAATATTATAAACAAGTCACAAAATAACTATATCAGTGTTACTTTCCACCAACTGTTTACATTCACATTGCCTGCCCATAAAGCAGGTTTTCTGTTAGAAGTCTCAGTCTTTAGGTCTCAACCAGGCCCTACTTTCAACTGTATAGTCTAAGGGATTCCTTGAAGGTTACTTCACAAATTAGTTATTTTGGGGGTGTTCTACTCCACTCCTCCAGGGTTTTATAGGTAAACTTTTTCTGTCTTTACTGAACTTTCACACGAGGAACAAAATTCCTGTCTTGATGTTGCATGTTGCCACTATTTGCACTGCATTTATTAGCAATCATGCCTAATTAACTGGATAATACTTAGTTTTCGCTGATAACACTATGGGGACTTTTCCCAAACAACATCTAAAGGCACATACTATTTTTTCAAACTCAACATGTCACTACTATCCTTATCCAGCACAAAACCATGGATTTTGAACTCATAACCGTCTAAGACCCTGACAACCCATAAAAATTTTTGTTGACTAGGCCAGGCCTGCGCATGACTATATATTGAAAATGTCAAAGGGACAGTGCTCATCTGCATATCTTTTTGCTGCAATCTGTCTACCTACTCAGCCATTGTAGAGGGTTATGGTCAGTAACTTGGCTGGAATGTCTACCCAAAAAACAATATTCCAGGGAATAGAAGGCCCATTTGATTGCAAAATGCTCTCTTTCTGTGGGGGAATATCTCTGTATAGTATCGCATAACTCTATCATATAGCATGCAGGTGCTCTTCACCTTGAATGTCCTGGACTAGCAATGTCCCAAAGCCCACTTGTAATGCACTGATATATATATAGGGAAATACTGTGTATTGAAATAACCATCAGGAGTTATATAAGCTGGCTGTCTACATAAGTGGAATCTGCCAGTATCCATTCATGAAGTCTAAAGTTGCCAAACATCAATAACTTTTTTCAACATGGATTTCAGTGCTTTACTTAACATCTCTACTAATCCCTCAGATTGTGGATGATAGACATCTTTAACTGTTTGACTTAAAAGCACTGATATAACTGATGCAGTACCCTTTGCATTAAGGGAGTGCCTTGTTCAGTAGGTATCTGTTTATGGATATCCCCTCTGAGGAATAACAGTACCAGCTCCATGGCAATAGCCTTAGATTTGCATAATGGCACTGCCTCTGGAAAGTTTGTACAATAGTCCATTTTGTCTATATTGTATTACAACTCTTGGGAAGATTTGGTAGATTTTACTACTGACTCCACAATGTTTCATTATGCCTGGCCAATAAAATCTGGCTAGTATTCTACTTAGTCTTGTCTACCCCCAACTTAACCCCTTTATAAGTTCTTGCCATAAGCTTGACTATCCCCACATGAGCTGCTAATGCATGACTATGAGATAGCTTTACCGCTAGTGTTCTATAAGGTTTTGAAAATTGTAGCTGAAGCAGAATTTGGTCCATATAATTAGTACTTCTATATAAGAGGTCATCTTTTAACTCAAAATTAAGTGCAATAAGAAAAGGGAATATCCTGTTCATTATATTCTGTTACAACTTTTGTTATAGGATCAAATAAGGTTATTAGGCTAATGACCCTAGAGCCTTTTTAAGCCCAGGCATTTATTTCCCAGTTATCAATGACCATGGGCTAGAACAGAATTGGTATATGCCTGTGCCTTAGGGCATTCACAAACCACCCCTGTCCATAAGGGCCACAGGCAACATGCCAGGGGAGAATTTGTAATTTCCCATTCATTGGTCCAAATTGCATTTGAATAAGCTTAGGAAAGAGCTCTGTTTCACATGAATGGGGAGTTTGTTCCAGAGAAGGGGTAATCTCTGAGGCACACAACTGTCTTTCCAACCAGTTTTGTTTATGTCACAGACAAGATTTATATCATTAAATCAGGTAGTTCTAGTGCTGTTTGTTTTGCGAATTTCTAGCTAATGCATCAGGGCCAGATAAGAGTATGCCTTGTAGGTTAGGCATATATTGCCCCTCAGAAGTCTTGTAGTAAAGTGTGTATGGGGACAGGGCTTTGAGTGGTTTGCATAGGACATATTATTTACCCCCCTGCATTCTTTTAGTGGGGAACCTCTGTGGTCACTCCAATTGTTTCAAATGCCTGGCCAGATACATGCCCATGGGTGCACTGTACTTGATTATTGGTCTAATGAAGGCAGAGTATAGTTGGACTATGATCTCCTTAGATCGAAATGCCATACCCTTACTTATAAGTTGCACTATGTAGAATAATTTTTTCAGTACCGTGGACACATGGTGATCAAAATTCAGGTTACTGTCACCCAGCTTGCAGTCATCAGCAAATTTGGTCAGCCAAAGGTCCCCTACATTTGCCATAGAATTCAGAGAAGTATATTCCAAACAGAAAAGATTGCAGTACTAAGCTCTATGGAGTACTACTAGTAACAGGTCTCTTGGAGGTTGACCCCCCCCAAGTTCCTGTGTCCTATCTGTGAGACATTTGGTTGTCCATCCAGTTACATAGGGATTTGTGGCTAAATTTGTAAGTTTGTCTATAATAACTGTGTGAGATAGTCTGCCAAATGTGTTTGCCAGGTCAAGGTAGGCAGTATGTACCCTTTTGCCATTGTCCTTGGCACTGATGACCTTCTCAAAGAAGTCCAACAAGTTTAGTAGGCATGACCTGCACTTGACAAAATCACACTGAGGTGGATCCAGTGTTTGCAGATTTCCTATGTCTTTATGTATCAGGTCCAGTGTGATTCTTTCCATGGCCTTGCACATACTACTAGTCAAACTTATGGGTCTGTAATTCGTTGGATCTAGTTGATGGTCCACCTTTATGCAGAGGAAAACAGTGAATTTTATATGTCAGCTAGTGTTGACATGAAATACAATATCACATTTAATCATTGCTGTGTCACTCTCAATAATGCACATACAAGAATTATTGTATACAGGCTGAAGAAACTAAGATTCAAACCTACAACCATCACCTATGTTTGCACTGCAAACCTGAACCCTACCAGCCTAGCTAATCCATCTCTCTTACCCTACTTGAAGCATCATCATCCTATGACACTTCTTTAAAGTTTTTGTGGCGTACTTGTAAGTCCATTAACTTAAAGTTGTTTTCTTCAGTAGCTTGATTTGAAGTAGAAGATGTAGCTGCCTGTTCCAAAGTTTAGTTCTAAACATACATCACATTCTGCTTTACTATCTATAATATCATTATAAGTCTAGCATGTGCTTTGTTTCTTTTGTTTTATGTTGCTCTCCTTTTTCATTAGGCTATTCGCTCTTAAGTCTTCTTAAGCCTAGTCATTTATTTCTCAATGATCAATTCCCATGGGCTAGAACAGAATTGGTATATGTGTGTGCCTTAGAGCATAGATATAGCGTGGACATCACCTTCTCACTTTCCTTTTTTCTTATCTGTGTTGCCTTCCACTGCAAGGTATGTTGATAATCTTCTCTACATTTTGATGTTGGTCCTCTGTATGATGGTCACTGTCTTGCTCTCCCTCTATTAGTATACTTATTGGGTATATGAAGTTGCTGTCCCATCACTTTCTTGCTTAGTGTATCAGCCTGCCACAGAGTGTCTATAGATTCTCATTTTCCCTCTTCTCACATTTCCATATTGATTTAAAATGGAGAAAATATTTCCCTAATATTATATGAATCAAATCAGAGGTTACAACCAAAGGATGTAACAGTTAACTCAGAAATCCTTAAATTTCTATATGTGTTAGAGGATATTATTTTCTGTCACCATGAATGCTTGTTACCTATATTTTCAATTGTTATTTATATTATGTCTATATACCAGGGGATCCTTCTAGTTGCTAGTAAAGCTTGAACTTCCCTTCCCTGAAAATGCAGTGCAATTCATCTGTTTAGTTGTGTAGTTGTAACACAATAACATGACGCTGATTCAGTTATTGTAGGTGTACTCTTAAAAAGTCATAGGAACAGCTTCACTGGTTATAGACATTTTAGTTTTCACATTTCTACTTCTAGCGTTATCTTCAGAATTAGTAGCCCAGAACTTAGCAATAAGATGTATTCCCCCCACATTTGAAACGAATCTACCTGAGTTGGTGGTAGCGCATGTCAATGTAAAAGATCCCACAGCAGGAAAGTTCCCTGGTGCCCTAGCCAATGTTTCCCTAGTGAGTATGAATGTAACGTTAGGTTTTCCCTAAAAAGAGGCAATTGGCCTAGTGGGACTAACCTGATCAACCAGGTATGAATAAAATAAATCAATTAATTGCATACTTTACATTCAATATTTTTGTCTCACAGAAGATGGCATATGTCTTACTGTAATATCAGAGTTAAATCAGACAAGTCAGTTTAAACATTGTTTCATTAACTAATAAGCATTGTAAAGTGACTAGTGTATCAGAATGCTTGGGATCATGTTTCAGTATTCATTTTCTTATATTACTAGGCAGGAATGTTTTAAAACTTGCCTACTAATTGGGTCAACCAATACACCTGAATCCTAATATCAGACTTAATAATAATATGCTAAATGTAGATAATTACCCAATCATAAAGAAATGTACAGTCTGGGATTTTTATCAAATCAAATATCTGCCACTGAGTTCTGTTGTAGACTCCCTAGCAGGAAGCAAAAATATTGTATAAATATCAAACAAATATATCTAGTAACTTTGATGACAACAGAAATTAATGTATCTCCACAAGACTTTCAATTGTACCAACAAATCGGTTCCCTTCTTTTACTGAGGACTAAAATAATATCAAACACTTATAGATTAATTACTCAAATTAAATACCAGGATGTTATTTTATATTCCAACCACTGGATGAATCAAAATAATAAATTAACCAATGAACAAAAATTAGCGGCAATCGATATAATTATCAAACTAACTCCTTTTAAAAAATTAATCTGCTTAATCAATCAATTTATGATTAATAACAATGTTTACCATATACCACTTTTTCGGAGTAAAATAAATGCCAGTTTATCACCTTTCTGCCCTGCATGCTCAAATTCAGTAGCAGACACTCTTCACATATTTTGCTCTTGTAAAAACATTTATAAATTATGGTGCTCTTTAAGGGCAAAACTGGAGAAAACAGATTATATGAAATCCAGCCTCTCATGGGAAATGGCAATATTAAACATTTTCCCCAATTCCTATACATTTGAGTCTAAACATATTATTGTAACACTGTGCACAACATTGAAATCCTATATAGCCCTTAACTGGCTTGAGAGATCCAAAACTTATTGGGCAGAGTTTAAATCTTTAGCTGTCAAATACATTTTAGCAAACAAACTAAGAACAGTAAGCCACAAGAAATTAACCTATTTCCAGAAATACTGGAAAAGACTTATAGAGGTTCTTAGCTAGAATCTCACTAAGTTAGCTAGAGCACTTTATTTTTCTTTCCTAATCCCCATTTAACAATAACTTTCCTACTTAATTTAATATGAAGGCTACAATCAACCTTTTTTACAAGAAGATTGTGCTATACCCATTCGTTTATCAAAGTGTCCTCTAGTACATAAGCATTTGTATCTATTACTATTGCATGTAACAATTATCAACTTATGAACTTTTGTATGACAACCCACATAAGTGACAACCCATGTAAATAATTGTAAATAGTTGTCTTGTTAGGCTTATACTTCTTCTTCTGAGAAAATAACAATGTTTAACATTATGATGTCAAATTTAACGACCAGTTGTTCGACAATTTGTTTGAAATCTAAGTCATACTCAACGTTGCAGGACATGCTTAACTTTTATTATTGTTTCTTGCAATTAAATCAATGTCTGTTTTTTTTCTGTTTGCCTTTTTAAAACATCAAGCTCAGTCATCACATATACCTTGTAATATTTATGAATTATGTATTTTTCAATTTAATGTAAATCTATTGCTATGTTTATTTTCAATGTGTGCTGTACTGTTCATTGTAGTTAAAGAAAAATTGAAAAATTGAAATAAAAATTATATTTGAAAAACACTTGCCTGCTACTAAACATTGTAACATTTTCAGTTTACTACAGCTGTTAAGCTCTAGCCATAATTTATATTATGCTTTAAATCATGCAGCTGTGCTTTAACCAATTTGTCTGCATGTCTGCATTAAAAGTCCATATACATTTTCAGTACCTCTCCTATCAATTGGGATGACTCAATTTTTGTCCAGTCTGTACAGCCTCGGTCCCTATAGTGTGAACCACTCAAACTCTATTAGTAACATTTCAGGTCCTCCTCATTGGTTAGATTAGATTTTCTTGGAAGGCACTTTCCTGAGGTTTGCTATTACATTAACCAGAACAACCAATTGCTGTTGCAGTGGTTCCAGCTTTTGATCAGTCTCTGCTTTTCAAAGGACGAGGATTTTGAATAAGTCTTTTATGACTAGGGTTGTTATGAAAACAACTGAAGAAGAGAAAACAATCCAGCAGCAAAAATACCTCAGAGAAAGAATAGAAACAGTTTTATAGGGAGTTAGTAACCTAAAATGCAATGCCCTTGGCTGTAGACGTGTTGGAAAGAATGGCATGGTGAGAATACTAGAAAGATATAGCATGAGACAACCATTTAGAAATTGTTTGCCTTGACACTGGTTGTCCTTCAGCCTTAGCTTCATATGAAACCAATAGCTGATTGGCCTTTCTGAAAGATTTTGTTCTATCTAAGTAGTATCTGAGCTGCCTGTGGACATCCTGAGTATGTGACATTATTGCACCCCTGCTTTTATATTCTGGCAAGAATGTAGGAATATTAACTGATTGTCTCAAGGTAAACTCTACAACCATTTTAAGTATAAAAGAAGGATTTGTTCTCGAAAGTAGTCCTGCCTCTTTGCAAAATGAGGTAGGGTTGATTCACCATAATATCATGCATCTTAGCTACTCTTCTTGCAGAAGTCAGAACAATGAACAACACAGTTTTTTCAAGTCAAGAACCTCAAATCAGCCTGATGAGCTGGTTTAAATGGAAGAGGTTGTTCAGGTACAAAGTTAAGATCCCAAGGAGAAGCCACCTGTTTTCTAGGCAAACAGATATGTAGAACCCCTTTGAAAAACTGCATGACTTAAGGACAGGTATAATAGAGAGAGGGACAAAAACAACAGCAGAGCAGCAAAGCAAAGACAGCAAATACAATGAAGAACAAAGACCAGGAACCTAATGAATAAAATGAATTCCTCTCTGACGTCTCTGCATACACTGCCTTCTTGGAGTACACCATGAAGGCAGTGTATGCTGAGATGTCAGAGTGGAATCAATTTTATTCATTGGGTTCCTGGTCTTTGTTCTTCATTGTATTTGCTGCGATAATAGGAAGAGGGATCTAAAGGAGACCAGCAGAATTGGCTGAAAGATGAACCTTGATAGAAGAGTAAAAAAGGCCAAAGGATAACAACTCACACAAATATTCTATAATCAGAGGCATATCTGGGCCTTAAAATTGTCCTATTCTTTAGTATGGGACCAACAAGGAAATCTTTTCCACTTGTGCATGTATGACTTCCTAGTAGTGGTGTTTTACCCTCCTTTAGTACTTGCTGTACATCTTCAGAAAAAAGGCACCTAAAACATTATCATCCAGGCAGTCAGTTGAAGTGTTTTCAGGGCAGATGTACTAAACGACCCTTGTCTTGTGTAAGTAAGTCCAGCCTACGGAGAAGTCTGTGGTAATTGCACTTGGCTATTTTCAAAAAAGGGAGAACCACCTTTGCTTAGGCCAAAAGGTAGTCACCACCACTATCATTATGGAGTCCTTATGGATCTTTATAAGAACTCTGGATATCAGTGGAAAGAGTGGAAAAGCAGAGAAGAACATTCCTGCTCATGAGAGAGAGTGAAAACATCTGTTCTACAAGCCTTTTTGTAGGGAATCCTGGTGCAGAATTTCTTTAACTGCCTCTTTTGAGGTGTTCCCCACAGTTGGACCAATTCATGGAAGACCCCCATGTGTAGTTTCTATTTGTGAGGATATGTCCTGGTCCTAGGAAGCTTGTCTGCTGTAATGTTTTACTCTAATGGACTGAACAAAGCCAAAAGAGTCAAAATTAGCAGAATTACTACCTCCAAGGCAATCATTGCAAAACTGCAAAGAGGGTAAGATCTGGTACTGACTTGTTTATTTATACGCCACAGGAGCTGTGGTGTTGTCTGTGATAACTTTCAGAGGACCTTGAGACCAGAGACAGTTTAAAGCTTTAAGAGTTTTGATTACTACCAACATTTCTCTCACATTTATGTGCTTTTGTCTGCCCTGTTTGTTCCACAGACAATGCACTTTCAGCCCTTTCAATACAAAGTATGATGTATCTGTCAGGACAGATTGAAAGGGAGGGAGAAAGGAGAAGGAGAGGTCTAGATTGAGAGAGAACGGGTCCATCCACCATAAAACCCACTGCTTACAACCCTCAGTGCTGGAACCTGCAAAGATAAAGGGTGTTGATGTTAAGACCAGATTGACCTGAAGTACCTTTTTATTTTTCATGTAAAGTCCGGACAAGGGAATCATAGAGGCCATGAAATGCAGAATCCTGAAAAATTCCCTATCACATGTTAGAGATTGGTGGGAAAAGCACAGGAAGAATTCTTAGGACAGTTGTCCTTTGTCCAGAGGAAGAAAATACTTTCCAGAGACACATTCAGAGGACATCCCAGAAAAAAACTAATATGTGGGAAGGGATGAGAGATGATATCTGTAACTTCACTTGACACTCCAGACTGAGCACAAGTTTTTTGACATGTCAGAGAATCTTGACCATTGGAAGAAGAATATGCAAATATAACACAATTGTTCAAATATGGAAATATGTGAATGCCTCGAATACCTTGAAGTAAGCCTTTTCTACCTAGTTATAGTAATCGCGCTTTATAAAATCTCATTGCTATTCAAAAATGAGCACTCTGATTGGACAGCCCAACCATTGTAAATTGAGCATATGCCAAAAGAAGTCTGCGCCATTGAAGTACCATTGAGTGGCTGGACTTTTTTACAGGCCTATGCTATGGGCAACACACCAAAATATAAGAAAAATCAGGTAAGTTCCGCAAAACTAAAAACAGAAGCAAATCTAATTTTTTTCATATTTCTGTCCTGCCCCGTGTCTATTTTTTAACACTTAACATTAAGAAAAATGGACAAACAGCAATGGAAGTTCTGTTTGCTCTGTCACATTTCCTGCACTGATGCACTGTCTAAGTGTGACGAGGTGAGTCCCATATGCATGCATAGTACATCAATATATTGCAGACAAATCAGAAGAAAACAGAAGTGCTCAAACCAAAACTGCACAATCCTGGACCAGCTCAAAGAACTCAGAAGACAGCAAGTACAAATCCAAGGATTTTATTAATCTACAAAAAAAAAAAGCACTTTCATCCTTTCTAACATACAGGGCATTGTCAGACCTGGTAATTAACAAACCAAAAGTCCTTATACAACCTTACCTCATAACAAAATGGTGGTTTTAAAGCTACAACATATGTTTCAAACAGTCTGTGAAAACTAATACCAAAAATTGCCAAAAAATCATCATACAACCCCTTACATTTAAAATAAAATTGGTTAAGAAAATTAACTTGATTTTTCATGTGAAAGTCTGTGATAAAGTCACCTTAAAATATTTCCATCAACTAAATCATGCTTATGAATATTAATATTAAAAAGCGTACAGTTCTACAATTGAGCAGTACTCATATGCAGGACTAAAGTTACTAAAATATGTTCATTTAACCTGGGTGGTGTGTTTTAAAGAGATGTAGCTCTAAAACTAAAATATGAAATTGTTAAACTGTTTTCTTTTTCTGTTTGTGTGTGGATTAATAAAATCATTGGGTTTATACTTTCTGTCTCCTGTGTTCTACAAGCTCATCTGAGATTATACAGTTTTAGTTTGGTCACTAGTTCAGGCATGTACTTTTGACAGTATCGTTTCTGTGAGTTGTTTCTAAGAAGACATATGTGCCCTTATACAAACACATTATTTAAGAAAGGTAAATCATTTCTTTCTTAAATAATATTATTGTATAAAAGCAGTAATCCACTCCTGTTTGTGGATATATCAGGATGTACCCACAATCGGCTTCACCCTTGTGATCAAACAACATCAGCCATGGGTAAATCCTGATATACCCACAAACAGTTGTGGATTACTGCTTTGTTAAGTCACCAGTCTCTGAAATAGTCCATCAAAGTACTTGTGTTCAACTGAAGTTCTCTAAGATGTGGTTATTTAGAACAACCTCCTACTGGCAAAAATGAAAACAATTTCAAGCTTGTCTGTATGGGACTGCAGCATATTATTCCTTTTCCCATATAAAGATCTCCTCTGTGATGAAGTTCTTGAAAAAAAGTTTCAGTTTACCTCTCTGTATTATTCCTCTGACCCTGGCAGATAGCCCAACCACACATAACTGCACGCTATGACCAACATGAAAAAACACAGAATCTTTATTACCTTTTAGTGTGCACTAGAACACTAAAAATCTGCACCCCCCAAAAAAAATGCAAAATATCTATTGCACCCTTATAATGCAAAACATGTATGCCATTAGCAATAAGTCAAAACTACAAAGAACACAACAGCAAAGCTAAACAAGACTTCATCACTTTAAAGTTAGAAATATGATTGATGCCAACATAGAACTCAAAGTCATCCCAGCATTTATCAGAAAAATGCAGAGAAAACCTCTAAGAAGTGAAGACAAGTATGACAGCACATGACAACATGGCCAGTATGTCTGCTTGTCAACAGCAAGCTTTCATCAGTTGCTGCTGCTGTCTTCCTCTATGCATACTCTTCTTATTCTACTGCTTACTGCTAATGAAACGATCAGATCGACCAGCATGCACTGTTACTTTTCTGATGGTCCTATGTATTAAAATAAATACAATTTAATTTGCTTTAAAACACCAATAGGGTCTTTTGTTTGTTGTCATGGGCAGCAGCACTTGTAAACTATTTTATACATCTGAATAAACCCAAGCTTATCTGCAAATGAATCACCCCTCTCCTTGCATCCTGCCTACCCATGATGGACAGGTCCCAAGATAATTAGTTGGGCCCTAGAAGAAGCAGTATCCACAGTAGCCTATGACCATTTATCTTGCCCACAGTTCCCAAGAGTACAGTGATTGCAAGTGCATTATATCATCGAATAGTACACCCACCGATTCTACCCCTCCAAATCATGTGAATGGCTACCTCCCACCCACCATAGGCATCTCTCTTTTTCACCAACAACAGGAAAGAATTTTAAACTATTCCAATGCTATGATACACAGAATGCATGTTAAGATCTTTCAGACTACTTTTGGCCTAATGCATAGTATGACTCTTCTGTGTCATTCACTTAAAAAAATTTTAAATGTGGACATTACCCTGTTCCATCTCACAAAACCCACATCTACAAACACTGATGCCTGTCCCATCATGCAGTTCTGAATGTGTGATCTTTGCACTGCTGACATGCCCCCTTTTACCTTATCAGTAGCTCTATTAGGAAAGAAATTCACTCCATCCACTTGACTGCCAGCCTGTACGCCCATTACAATCTTGTTACAGCTCCAAAGTACCCATGTTACAGTTAAATATTATTAAAGGAAAGCAGTACCTACCTGGCCATTTTCAATTTTGCCTCAGTGATCCTTGTGCTGTGCACAAAATGTTCACTAAAGCACAAATCTGCACACCATTATGTAACTCAACCATGTTAGTTGATTAAGCAGTACGTACAACACTTATGAATTACTGCAAAAAAATACCTGAAGGCAGCTCTAATAGGGATAGTCACTACCACAGCTTCACCCACACATTTCAGACATCTGTCAAGCAGAAGCACTTAGATCTTGACATAAAGGCAAACTTGTTTCCTGTAGTGAATTTTGAGATGGCACTACACAGGTTAATATTACATTAAATCACAAAAAACACGGCTCCACCTACAATCCAAAGGGCTAAGGTATAGCACTTACCCTCTCATTCTGTGCAGAAATAAAAACGGGGTTCCCAGTTAAGTTATGAAAAATTACTGTAAAAATGCTTCTGAAAATGTGCTCTCAGGTATACATGATAGTCTGGCAGTAACATACAGTACAATGGAATGTCCACAAAGCTACTAAGTGATGTGTAGAAATTATAGCATTTCTTTGCAGACAACATCATCAACATCATAGTTCTATGTTAAATAGTCTGCCACAGTGCAAGCACAAAGTGCACAAAAAAAACCCCGTGTCACCTAGTCACACAACCACAGACCCCATTCCCACAATAATAATACCTCCCTACTATAACTGTCTCTTGCATGGCCCTGCAGAATTCTGTCAGTCCGTTTATTTATTTATTTGTCTTTGTGGACTGGGAAAGTCCAATTGGGCATTGACAATTTTCAGTGGAACTTAGGCAAAAAAGCTCCAAAGTGCATTTATACTGGCAAGTGAATTTCGGTCAGTTCTCAGAAAAACAACAGTTACATTTTTCAGAAAAAAAAGCAAGACAAATATATACAGTAAGGTATTTGCATCAACATATATAATAAGTCTATACAGTTCTTGTAGCTTTAAAAATCTTGCAGGAAGTAAATGGATTTATGATGTAGAAAGGTAAACATTGTAAAGAAGTTTAGTATTCTTACATTTCAGTACAGAAAGGTTTGTAAAGAATTCAAGAAACAGAATGAAGAGTATAGTTGGAAAGTAAGTTATACAATTATGTAGGAGGGGAAATAATAGCATTGTATAGTAGGATAGTGGTAAAAGCTTTGCAGTAAGAGAGCATGATAAAGGGTTAGTTCTATCTAGTCTGTCTGTTCTTAACTGGTGTATCTGGAAGGTTTATAACTTGGGTATACAGGGAATGCATGAGAGAGGTAGAGTGGTGGATGGGGCAGTTAGAAAAAGAGAAGGATGAGAAGTGTTGTTTAAATGTTTAAGTAAGAGAAATGTGACAAGTAGTGTAAAAGAGGGGGGTGAAGAGGGGTGTACTGATTCAAATGCAGGAGAAAAAAAAGGTTAGTGACAGGTAATAAGAGGTTTATGCTTTCACTAGAGGTCTCAACCTGGTGATAGACATGAGCATGACCAGGATTAGGTAAAGTATTGTTTGAAATGGATTTATAGCTTGGAAGTTTGTTAGTTTTACTTGTGTAGGGATGGTGTTCCAAAGTTTGGAGATGTAACAGGAGTATATTAAGTCCCCTGACTAATTATTTGCATTACTAGTGCTTAGTAGAAATTGATCACCAGAACAGAGGTCATTTATGTCAGTGTAAGGCTATAGTACATTTTTTAATGCAGATCATTTTTCAAGATAACATATAAGTTGTATGCCATAACTACCTGAGAGTACATTAGAAAATTATTACGCTATAGCCAGCAAATATGTTTTAAAGCTTTACAGTGGTGAACTCAGTGTGCAGTGCTGGTAGCAAATTTAGCCACTTTGTTGTAACAGGAGGGTAGTTTGTATTTTAATGTAGAGTTTAGGCTTGTAAGGATGGGTGAGGCATATAAGAGGGTTGGAAGCAAATAGGATGAGACTAGGGTTTTTCTTACTGGGTCTGTAAGGTACAGTCTGGCCTTGTGACTGGCCTTATGACACACACAGATAGTAATCTAGCCTTTGATCATCACGTGTTGTCTGTGGTGAGAAAAGCATTCTATGTTGTTCAACTTATAAACAAAGGTACAGCATCTAAGTCCAAGGAAGTCATTGTTCCACTCTATTCAGCATTCATCACACCTATCATTGAGTACAATGCCCCCTTTGGTATGTACCTTACCAGTCATATCCAACAACTGGAATGTCCACAGAGGTTCCTCACTAGAAGAACACAGGGAGCAAGTAATATCTCCTATGCAGACTGCCTCAAGGCCCTATCCCTGTATTCTGTCTCCTATAGGCTTTTTAGGGGAGATCTATGCCAGGCATACAGGGCATTGTCAGACCCCGCTCTGATGGACATCCTGCATATTCACAAAAGAAACAGTCTCAGAATTACCCATTTTAAAGATTTATACCTTGCCTGTGATATAAACATGACCTGCTGGAGAGGTAGAAGAGCACAAACGTGAAACCAATAAAAATCCAAAAGTCCACGGACTCCTTGCTCCAGCAATGAGACTTGCAAAACAAGTAAAATCTTAACGCAATTTTATTATTAACAAGCATTTTCGCCACACACACTGTCGTGGCTTCTTCAGAGAAATAACAACTGCCAAAGTGTAATACACATATTTAAAAGGTAAAAAAGGAAGTGATGTCATACAACATAAAAAGTTTTAAAATTTAAAAATGTTTCTACTTAACCATTGTCAACGTAAAAAACATAGCAACATTGAAATAAAAGCTACATCATGAAAACAATACTAAATACTCAAATGAGTATAAAAAGAAAATGCAACCATAAGACTACTATATGCAGTATCCAACTACTAAATGTATATAACAATTAAGTATAAAATACCAAAGTGGGGGAAGGGAGGGAGAGGGAGGAGAGGGGGGGGAGGGGGGGAGGGACTTTGGCAGTTGTTATTTCTCTGAAGAAGCCACGACAGTGTGTGTGGCGAAAACGCTTGTTAATAATAAAATTGCGTTAAGATTTTACTTGTTTTGCAAGTCTCATTGCTGGAGCAAGGAGTCCATGGACTTTTGGATTTTTCTGCTGGAGAGGTAGGTATGTATCCCAGAGACTCCCCCATCTATAGAACAGGCTCCCCATCCATGTGAAGCAGAATTCTTCCCTAACCCAATTCAAGTGCAACTTGGACAATTGGATGGGAAACTGGAAATTTGTCACTGGTTTGACACCTATGTCTCTAATACAAACAGGTAACCTATAAATG
Organism: Protopterus annectens; assembly: GCF_019279795.1. NCBI lineage: Eukaryota > Metazoa > Chordata > Ceratodontiformes > Protopteridae > Protopterus > Protopterus annectens. Next base: position 753,342,851 of record NC_056731.1, read on the forward strand.
GTTAATCTCTCAGGCCCATGCTTACACTTATCAAGGGTTTCAGAACTTGTCAGAGATTTGGGGTACATGGCTAGGCTTAAAAAGGCCCTTGTGGTCATTAGCCTAGTAAACACCTACGAACATATGAACCTGTAAAGGGAACCAAGTTTCTGTTGGGTCTTTTTAATTGTTTGAATTACTATGTTGATCAAATTTATTACAATGCTCAGTAATTTAGTATGTGGTAATACCTCAGTGTTAGTATTATTTGAAAATGTAACCAAGAAAGTTTTTTTCAATTGAGATAATGTTATTGGAAGTGAGAAACAGGTTTGAATTTTTTCAGCCAGATTCTGACTGAAGATAAATAAATTTGATTGATTTATTGAAGTTTGGATATTGTGGGTGCATTACAAATAAAAGTTGAATCATCTGTGTATTCTGCTATATTTGCTTGGTCTGTGGCAGTGTAAATCTTGTTTATAAAAATATTGAAGAGAAGAGGAAGAGGTCCTAGAATAGAGCCCTGAGGGACACCTATGATAGAGAGGAGAGGTCCTTTTGACATATGACTGCTTGTTGCCTTCCAGATAGATAGCTAAGTAACTATGTAAGAGGGGATTAAGACAGATATGTAGACAAGAGTGAAGTGAGTAAACGCTGATATGATACAGTGTCAAAAGCTTTGAATAAGTTCAGGAACGTGGTTGACACTAGGTTAACATTGTTCCTATGCTGGGTTATAGTGTTGGCGAAGTGAAGTGCGGGAAGTCAGTGGTGCTATGGTGGGGTCTGAAACTATGCTGTGTTTTAGAGAGCAGATTATTTGGATTTAGGTGATGTAGAAGCTGAGCATGAAAATATTTTTCCAGTATTTCTGATAGTGGGAGAAGATTATAATGGATCTGTGGTTATTAAGTTCTGTAGATGTGCATCCTTTGTTTAAAGGTATAGTAAAGGATTTTTTCTATATGGAAGGAACATATTTTTTTGGATATGGATCTATTTATCAGTACAGAGACTGGAAAAGTAATTGAATCTGCAGTCATTTTTAAATACTCCAAGGGAAGTTGGTCAAAGCAGCTGAGGTGGTTGGTTTTAGCTTATGTAGGAGTTTTTAATGGTGGAGGTAGGTACTGATTGGTCAAATTACAAAATAAGAATGTTGCCTCAAAGGAAAGATACATGACACTGCCCAAGACTGAAACTCTCTTTAATCATGTATCACTAAATTACTCAGCATTATAACTTCAGTGAACAGACAAATAAGCACATTTAAATAAAATGAGCAGTACCACATCTTGCTGAGAGGGGGATTTGTACACTCATGCATGCTCTGTTTGTGTGTGTGTGTGTGTGTGTGTGTGTGTGTGTGTGTGTGTGTGTGTGTGTGTGTGTGTGTGTGTGTGTGTGTGTGTGTGTGTGTCACTATGCATAAGCATTATCACCTGTATTAACTAAAACAGACAAATGTCAATAATCAGCATTCATCACATACATTTTATTCCAGAACAGTAAGGATCGTGATCCGTGGCATTACACAGCCTTTAGAAGGAAATCTGATGCCTACATATTTATAACACCATGTACATCTGTCCAGCTCAAATAAATTCCTTCTTTTAATTGGCATGAAGCTCAGACACTAGGAAAAAATTGGTTGAATCCTCTTGATTTATGGCAGGGAAACAAAATAAATGAACTGCCTGAAGCGCACTGGAACACTGTTTAATAAAACATAATGACTTGACAATCATGGGTGAGAAATTCCCATCAATTCTTGATACATTTCCATAAACTGAATAAACCTCTAAAGGGTGCAGATAATTTCAGATACCAGAATGGAGGATTGTAATCATGTCCTGCAGCAAACATTCATAACTTCATCTTTCAGAGAACCCAAAAACTAAAAAAAATGCCCATCAGGTCCAAAATATAAAGCAAATTCTAGCAATTTATTAATCAGAATGCAAACGTTGTTGCATGCTGTGTCCTGAGATCCTTTCCTGTCAAGTCACAGTTCAAGAAAACAGCATGTGACTACAGCATCAGACAAATCCTTAAATCCTGTTACCGATTACTCACAAAAGTTATCATTTATATGAGACATGGTACACACTGTGTAATAAGGAGGGTACCTCAACAAATTCAGATCACTAGGGCACACAATTGCCTTGTTAGTGCTATTGCAAACCAAGCTAAAGCACAAATCATTAGTCCACAGATGCTGATGGTCAACTGCCATGCAGATCATTTATTAAAGAATGAATTCTGCATTAACATTGATACAATAATCTTAGTTGCACTACTGGAATGTAATAAGGAAATGAGGCCAAAATAAAACAATGGGTACAGAAAGGCAAGCATGACCTATATCTTAAAGGTACGTTTGTCTTCTAACAATGTACCATATAAAAATGCAAGAATCACCAGGCAAATCTTAATAGTATAAGTTAAGAAAGTAAATCATTTAAATATGTTGTTGTTCATTAATTGGAAGGCAAATAGATGCAAAACATTTGCACTAAGTCTTTTAAGACAGTGTATAAAACTGAGTTATGCTCACATGTAATGAACTTGCATTCAACGCTAATAATTCCATCTGTGAGAGGTGTAAATGGCTAATTAAGTTTGAGGCATCCCTCTCACCTATACATTTTCCATTTAAGCTTCATATCCTCCACCACAATACTTCTCTAATCACAGCAAAATGTCTTATTCTGAGCTGGTAAAACAATCACTTCCTTAGCCTCCTAGAAATAGGAAAATTAAGTCTCAACAAAAATTGGGTGACACGTCCACCACATGACTACCTCTCATAAAGAGTCACCCTGAGGAAAAACACACCAATTCTATCACTTTGAACCATAGCAGCAATAAAACCCTTTTTGTCATAGGTGTTTGTATTGCCAGGCACTAGGCACATCACTCACATGACTGGATACCGAGATGATTACAGTGAGTTGTCTTTCAGGTGCCAGGACCTCTGACATTGCAAGGGCCTTAGGGATACTAATGTTTGACAAGTACAACTATGATGTGGTAGTGGTGCATGTGGGAGTGAATAACTGGAGAAGCAGAACCCTGTGAGATATGCAGACAAACACATCAGAACTTTCCAGGCATGTTACAAATGCAGGTAAGACTAATCCTGATGGGAATCCTTCTTTCATCTCAAATGATACAAAGACAAAGATAACATGCTTCAATAATTGGTTAAATAGCTGTGCCATTCTAGGCAGATCCAGTATGTGTCAACATGGAAAGGGAAACTAAACAATCTGACCTGCTTTGCTAATGATGACCTTCACCTCTCATTTCAAGGCTTTTGCATACTGGCTAAATTATTTGTTGCCCCAAGTACATTTATATTCTGTGTTCAGTTGATGGAAATTCCAACATAGCTAGCATATCAGTCCCAAAATTAGATTGCATTCAGGTGGCTCTCCTTTAATGTCAGAAATCTAAACAATAAATTGTCTGATCTCGAGGCACTCTGGCATTTGAAACGCATCCATGTCTGCGTAGTTACTGAAACGTGGTTTAGATGTACAAAGAGCACACCCTCTATACCAGGATGTTGTGATTTTCATTCTTTCAAGCCCAATGGCAACTGTGGTAGAGTTTACACATTTATCAAGAAACACATTATCTCCTAGCATTTCCTTGGGAACTCACAAACTGAACTCACTGAACTACAGATCACTCTTGGTAGAATTAATTATCAACTAATAGCTTGTTACAAGACAAATTATTTGTCTCTGAATGACCATGTAAGGACCCTCAGTGAAATAATTTCCCTTTCAGCAAACACTCCCTTACGTTGGGTGACTTTAACTTCAATAAACTAGGACACTTATACCACCAATGCAAGATATTCCCAAAGGTTCCTAGAATTAATAAACAAAAATTCCCTTAGGCAGCTGTTAAATAAGTCTGCTAGAAGCCACAAATTTCTTGACCTGATTCTTAGCAATATGGTTGAATCTTGCACTACCTTTGACCTTCTCCTTTGAACTCCAAAAAACTCCTACAGTAAATCACACTGAATTTAAGGACAACATACATGACAGACTTAACCTACTATCTGACAAAATGTCAAAATTCACGTATTACTGCACCTTTCCAGGCTTTACTGCAGCAGCAGGTTTCACTAAGGCATTTTACATCCATTTAGAAAAATGCATAGAGATGACAGTCCCTACCAAAATCACATACCACATAAAATTCAAAAAACAAGTCACCTTGGTGGTCTACCACAATAAATTATACAATAGAAGAAAGAAGCTCCTCAAATTATTTATTACATCCAAAACTCATCTACTCAGGGAGAATATCAAACGCATTACAAAAACAACTGAAGAACACTATCAGGTCCACTAAAGGAGTCTATGAACTTAGATTGGCTTCTAAAGCCAAAGCCAATTGTAAATACTTCTTTAATTAAGTTAAAGAAAAAAAAACTAAGAAAATAATACGCTACATTGTACAGAACTGTTTCATAATGGGGCCTACTATTCTGATCCAAATTACATTGCCAGTATCCATGGGAATTTAGAATTTACTTCAACCCTGAGACATCTGTTCAAAACCCTGAAATATCCAAATCTTAAGTCCCCCCATTATCTCTAATGATCATTTCCTGAAACTTCTAACCAAGACAAAAAATACTTTCTCCATGGATCCTGAAAATACACACTGCTCCTCAATTAGTATGCCCTTGCAGACATTCTCTTCAATTTGTTTAATTTAATTTAAGTTTAGCTACTGGTGTTGACCCTAATGAATGTTGTATAGCAGTGGTGATGCCCCTCTATAAGGGTGGCCTTGCAATTGACTCTGATATTTACAGACCAGTCAGCCTTACAAGCCTTATCGGCAAAGGCATGGAACTTATTATAACTGACCTGATAAACTGTGGTATCAAGAACCGTGTTAGACTTGACCCCCAACAGTTTGGTTTTGAGAAGGGTAGATCATGTATATTTAATCTGGTAAATTTCTTTGAAAGGATTACAGAGGTTGTAGATGATGGTCATGCAGTGCATACACTACATCCTAACCTGGCTAAGGCCTTTGACATCATTTCCTATGCTAACATCATATAAAATCTAAATGTTTTGAAAATTGACCTATATTGTACAATGAATAGCAAACTGGCTGAAAGGCATTAACTACACAATGCAAGTTGCAGGTGCGTCATCAGAAACTATGAAAGTGACTAGCAGTGCCCCTCAGGACTCATTGTTGGGAACTCTCCATTTTGGCATTTGCTTCTCATATCTACATGCAGAGAGCCAAGACCACTGTCTAACAACATTTGCAGACGATTGCAGACTAGGGCTTGTTGTGAAGTCCAGCTATGATACTCAAACCCTCCAGAATGAACTCTCCATCATGAGCTCTTCATGTACTAAAAATGGTCTCAGACTAAATGTTTAAAAGTGTAGTATCATCCCTTTTGGTAGACAGTCCCTTCCCTCATCATACTGTAGAGACAACACACCTCTACAAAACAAAAATGTAGTTAAGATTCTTAGTACTTAGGTTGACAAATCCCTCTCTTTTGACCATCATGTAACAACAGTTGTCAGGAAATCCTATTATTTAGCCCAGTCAATGGCCAAAGGAATATCATCAAGGTCTAAAGAACTAATCAGTAATCCCTTATACTCAGCATTGATCAGGTCAGTTATTGAGTACAAAGCCCCATTTGGGATGCATCTCAATAAACATGTCAAACAATTTCAAAGACCCTAATGGTTCCTAACTAAAAATCACATGCCTAAAGTCCATGCGATACCAACAGAGGCTGGAGTTATCCCTTTATTTAGGGTCTTATAGACTATTGATCATAGGATCATAGGAGGTTACTAAGCTAATGGCCCTGGGGCCCTTACAAGCCTAGCCAAGAGTTTATCTCCAAAAAGAAACCTCAGTCAACACTTGTCACCCCTCTCAATGAGGAACACAGGTGGAACCCCTGGGACATATTTGTGGTTTCCCATCCACTCATTGAGGTTGTGCTTGAAGAGAGTGAAATGGGACAACTCTCTCTCATTTACACTGTCATTAGAGACCTACTTGTCTTGGACCTCATTTCTCTGAA